>NC_056746.1:1328172793-1328472793 GCF_019279795.1 Protopterus annectens | reverse complement strand
CTAATAAATCAGTTGGTGGCCAGAGCATGTAATCTTAAACTTGTCAGTGTACTCCTATTGCAGTTTTGTATATTGCCTGATTGCATATATACAGGTACACACGCCACATAAGCACACACGCACACACACACACACACACACACACACACACACACACACACACACACACACACACACACACACACACACACACACACACACACACACACACTATACATGCTGTTTTATCTGATATTGCAGCTTCGCATTTTTAGGAAATACATCCTAAATCACAATACATACTAAAAACACCTAGTTATGAATATCTCTCAACCTCTTAGCTCAAGAATCAGGGGCAAAGTTAAAAATAATAGGGGTGGGGATGGTCAAAGGCCAAAAATGAGGGATAGACTTTAAATATTGCTCTTACATACTTAAAAAATTAGTAGAGTAGCAGGTTTTGTGTTAGCACATCTTTTGTGAACACTATGAAGTTTGAAAGTAAACTGTATTTTCTTATTTAGTGAATGCAATCCTCAACAATTTGCTAAAAAAACAAAAACTGTATGAGGAATAGACCAAAAATATGAAATAAAATATGGCGCATTCTGCAAAATCAGGGACAGTTGAAAGATATAATGAAGATGGGGCCATTTCTGCACTAAAATTAGTCTAGAAATCTATTTAGCTCTGATCAAACATCAGTGATGAGAATGTTCTTCATTTCTAACTCTAAGGGTGCATCTATAGACAGAGAAACACATTTAATTAGCGGCTAAAGACATACAAAACATGTTTCATTCCTCTATATGCATGCCTACATTTCATCTGAGCTTTGACTACACTATGTATTCTGGAAGACTGTTTAACATATTGCCTGAATTTCTGCAAAATATTCCTTACATCTTTAAGACTTTGTTTTTTTTATTTTAAGTCAGCACCATTTGATTTTAAAATGTTTTCTTCATTTGATAGTATAAGCATTATGGACGTTTATGGAAATGGGGCCTAACTTGCAAATTAAAAAAAATGTGTGTGTGTGTGTGTGTGTGTGTGTGTGTGTGTGTGTGTGTGTGTGTGTGTGTGTGTGTGTGTGTGCATGTTTAAGCTGTTTCAACCAATTGTCTGTTTTATTTTTATTAGCAACTGTCTAATTGTTTAAGATACTTTTATAGCTTCATAAGAGTCACTAAATGGTGATACAAACAACATAAGATGTATGGAATGTAGAATAAATAAAATAATGTAGCCTAATACAACCCCATGGCCATACCTCTGTTCTTCTCTCACAAGAATCCTGGAAAATCTCCAGTAAAGTTGTAAACTGGAACATATAGTTGTTACCCTTTAATTCAGATGTCACTACCCTGGGCCAAACACAAATTGGAGCTATGAGGCTGCAGAGTGTTAACACTGAATTTTGCATCTTTGAGTGGTTGAAAATTGGAATAACCCCCTTTTTTGGAGCTAAACACTAAAATTCTATCTTACACCATGTTAAGAATGCCACAGTTCACATACTTTTACAACTAAACTCCAAAATGATCAAGGACGTTACACTCTTGCTCCATATCAAGACGGTTTCTTGACTGAGAGAAGATGAAAATTTAAGAGGAAAGAGGATATGATATTTTGTCCTGTAGGAACTATGAAACATAAAAAGTCATTTACAAGAATTGCCTCTTTCAAATCAATAAGCGTGCTCATGATTTCTATGTACTTCTCAGTCAGGAGATAGTAGACAGCTGCCTGATGTTATTTATTGAACAATATCTCATCTGATTTTACCATTATTTTACATTTTAAAGGAATGAATGTCAGAATACAAAACCCTTATTTTCTGTTTTACAAGAATGAAAGAATAGTTGTGTAATATCTTACCATAATGTAAGATGTCCTTGGCTTCACTGGTGCAGTATTCTTAACACAAGAGGATTCTCTGCCATGGAAGCCCAACGTCAGGCCAGTCTACCAAAGACTCCTGCTGCTTTAAAGGTACACTGAATGTAACCCAAGTGCTCCTTGCGTAGTGTGGAGCATAAAGGTGAGGCCTACCATAGTCAGAACGGATTGCCTTAGTAGGAACACCAGTCCAAGGAACCCAAGAGGTAATCTGTGCATCCAGGAAGGCATAGGACTAGGGGAAAGGAGGGAGGGAGGTAATACTGCAGCAGTGAAGGCAAGGACATCTACTGTTATGGTAAGATTTTACACAGCTGAACTAGGTCTTTAGATTCACTTTTGCAGTATTCTTAACATGTAGGAAAGTGCCAAAGATGAGGAGAAAACTAGGAAGGGGTAGGGAGCAGAAGAGTCCCCTAAAAAGCCATGAAGAATGGCACTAGCAAAACCAGACCTAACTCTAGAGATACCATCCAACTTGTAGTGCTTGGTGAAGGTATGCACAGAAGTCCAGGTAGCTGCTTCAAGAATAGAATTAGTATCTAAGCCCTTGAAAAAGGCAATACAGCTCTAACAGAATGAGCATTGACTGAAGAAGAAAGGCTCTTGCCATGAAACGTGTAACAAAAAGAAATAGCCTTAGAACTCCAAGAAGAAATAGTTTGCTTGGATATAACATGTCCCAAAGATCCAGGATGAAAAGAAACAAAGAACTGATCAGATTTTATAATAGCCTTAGTCTTAGCCAAATAAACCCTGAGTTGCCTATGTGCGTCCAAAGTATGCAGCACCCTCTCACTGTCAGTTTGTGGACATGGGGAAAAAAGTAGGCAGATTAATAGACTGATTAGGTGATAGCTCATTAACCATGTTAGGCATAAAAGAAGAGTTAGTGCGCAAGGACACCCTGTCCTCATGAAAGACCAAAAAAGGAGGACAAGCCATAAGGGCCTGTAGCTCAGACACCCATCTGGCAGAAGTAAGAGCTAACAAATGAATAGTCTTCCAGGAACAATGTTGCTAGGAAGCTGAAGCAGCAGTCTCAAAAGGAGCCTGAGTCAACTTCTCCAAAACAAATTAAGATCCCAGGGAGGAGGAACAGGCTTCCTGGAAGGTCTAATATTAAGGACACCATTAAGAAGCTGTTTCACCTCAAATCTAGAAGCTAAAGGAGGAGAAAAAGGCAGACAAGCAGAGAGAGATGATAGGTGGGCCTTAATAGAAGAATAGATGAAACCAGCATTGAGAACTCACACAAATAAGAGAGAGAACCAAATGAACGTCCACAGTAAGTGTGTCCAGGTTATGAGAGACAACAAATAGAAAACCTCTTCCATTTGGATAAATGGGATTTCCTAGTAGTAGGTTTCCTGGCCTCCTGCAGGACCTGCAGCACATCCACAGAAAAAAGGTGTTTATGAGGAATCAAAACCCTGTCACCCACAGTGTCAGCTGAAGCATGTACAGGTGGGGATGGATGATAGATCCTTTGTCTTGTGAGAGTAGATCCAGCCTGTGAGATAACTTGTGATGACTGCCCTTTGCTAAATGCAGAAGAAGAAGGAACCAGTGCTGTCATTGCCAAAATGGAGTCACCAACAAGATTTTAGGAGCATCCTGTTGAATTTTGAACATGACTTTCAGAATGAGAGGAAGGGGAGGGAATGCATAAAGAAATATCCCCTTTCAAGAAAATGAGAGGGTGTCTACCTTCCACATCAGAGGACCTGGGACTCTGGCACGAAGCAGAGGAAGTTGTCTGTTCAGAGGGGAGGTAAAAAGATCCACAATAGGAGTACCCATCTGGTGGATAATGTCCAGAAACACATCAATGTGATGCATCCATTCATGGCACTGAGTTAAGGACCTGCTCAGAGTGTCTGCCACAATGTTCTGACCAGAAGGGATATAAACTGCCTGAAAAGTCACTTGATACTTAATAGCAAGATCCCATACCAGAAGTGCAAACAAGCAAACAAGATCTCGCTTCTCCCTGTTTGTTGATACACCACACCACTGTGGTACTGTCTGTAAACACCTTGAGGGGCCCTGGAGAGAAAAGAGGATGAAAGGCCTGAAGAGCCGGCAGAAGAGCTCTCATCTCTTTGACATCAATGTGCTCCTTCTGACAAGGCAACCACACCCCCTGAACTTTTAGGAAGTCATATGTCACCCCCATCCCATGTCTGAAGTGTCTGTGAACAATTCCTGAGAAGGAAGAGAGGGATAAATATGGATCCCTGGATTCAGAGACATCTGCTGAATCCACCAGTTAAGTTCCTGTCTGAGACAAGGAAGAAGTGGAACCACAAAGTCCAGAGGATGTGCATGTTGGAGCTAAACTGACTTCAGGAATCACTGAAACTTCCTCATGTGAAATTTGGCCTGAGGTAGCATCAGAATGGCAGATGCCATGAAACCCAGAGCTCTCAGAAACTAACTGGTGGAAATGGAAACCAGAGGAAGAAGAATGTGAAAGAAAGAAATGAGAGTTAAGGCCTTTAGAGGGGGCAGGGATGTAAGCATTGGCACCGTCTGTATCCTGCAGCCCAGAAAAAACATGATCCTGAGGAGTCAGAGAAGACTTTTAGAAATGTATAGTGAAACCCAGACTCTGAAGAAGATAAATGGCAAAATTAAATGTTTGCAAAAGGGTCTCTGGAGAGGATGCTTGAATCAACAGTTCACCAAGTAAATAAATATTAGGATCCCTTGAAACCTGCAAAAAGGAACAGAAGGAGCAAGGCATTTAGTAAACATCCTTGGGGCAGTAGAAAGGTCAAAGGGCAAAGCAGAGAACTGAAAGTGCCAGGAAGCAACAGAGAAATGCAAAAACTTCCTGAAAAGAGAATAGATTGGAATACAGAGATAAGCATCCATGAGATCCAGCGACACCATATAGGCCAGAGGGAGCAAGAGAGGAAATAGAATCTGAAGGGAAAATATCCGAAAGGAAAGCACTTTTAGAAATGTCCACAGAATAGCAGCAGGCAAATAACTAAAAGGTGTAAGAACAAATAAAATGCTGTGTCAGTACAGAGTCAGTTCTTCCCTTAGAGACTTCTTCAGACTATGGCTTTGTAGATAAAAAACATACATTTATACTTGAATGGCTCATTAACCAATTAACATTTTTTTAAAAACACAGTATCATTAAAACATTTAAAAATGATACTGCGGTGGTGGTGCTGTGGTAGCGTTGTCGCCTCACAGTTAGATGTTGCCCGTTCGATTCTTAGTTAGAGCGTCTTCTGTGTAGCGACATGCGTGAATGGGCGTTCCTTCGTTGAAGGTTGTGCATTAGGCCTGGCAAGCCAGTACGTAAAAATCTACTGCCAATCATTAGTGGACCGGAGTTCCGCTGTGGTGACCCCTAACCGGGAAAAGCCGAAAATCACAAACATAAATATATTTAAAACTATCTAAAACTGACTATATCAATGTTTCAGCCCCTTCCTTTTTAAATACATAATAAATTCTTCCCTATTATTTAGTCCAAGAGGGAAACGAGCATTTAATTTCACTTCCAACAGTATTCAAACCATCCCAGGTCTTCCTCAACATTTACTATGTTAACATTAGGGTGTAGAGCTTCCAAAACCAAACATCTAAAATGTATTTTACATTTTTTCTCAACATAATGTTTACTCATAGCATTTTTCATATCTGCATGAGTGATGGCATAATTATGTTCATACATTCTTCTGTATAGTTCTCTTTTTGTTCTCCCCACATAAAATTAACTACATTCTAAGCAGATTAATAAATAAACCACAGTTTTTGCTTTACATGTAAACCTCCCTGGGACCTGTACTACTGTTTTGCCCACTAGCAATTCATTACTGTCAGTATATAAATATTGACAATAGTTATTGTAGCACTTTACCATCCATTTTCTTACCTCAACTTCTTTAACTTTATTCAGTTTACCTTGAAAATAATCTTTAAAGTCCGTAGCCCTTTTTTGCACAAACTTAGGTTCATTTCCTATTTTCTCAATAATTTCTCTATTTCCTTTCAAAATCCCCCAATTTCTCCTCACAATATTTTTTATTGCATTTGCATCTGTACTATTTTGTACTGCTAGTGTTGCTGTGTAGCTGTTAGTTCTATTATCCCCTTCATTATTATTAACAATACTTACTGAATTTTTTCTTTTTCTTACTTCTTCAGTGAACAACCTTTCTACTTCTACTTGCGGGTATCCTCTTAGTTCCATTCTTTTGCAGAAGTTAGAAGCTTCAAGTTCAAACACCTCATCTTCTTTTGTTAAATTACTTATCCTTTTAAGTTGCCCTTTATTATGTTGGTCTTAGTTTTCTTGGGATGTAAACTGAAGTAATGTAAATACATATTATTTTGAAAATCCTCTTCACCCAAATGTTAACATAGTAAATGTTGAGGGAGACCTGGAATGGTTTGGATACTGTTGGAAGTGAAATTAAATGCTTGTTTCCCTCCTGGACTAAATAATAGGGAAGAATTTATTATGTATTTAAAAAGGAAGGGGCTGAAACATTGATATAGTCAGTTTTAGATATATTTATGTAATTTGGTAAAATATAAATGTTTTAATGATACTGTGTTTTTAAAAAATGTTAATTGGTTAATGGGCCATTCAAGTATAAATGTATGTTTTTTATCTACAAAGCCATAGTCTGAAGAAGTCTCTAAGGGAAGAGATGAAAGCGCTTACTACTGGCTTTGGATTCAATAAATTTACTGACTCTGTACTGACACAGTGTTTTATTTGTTCTTATACCGTTTAGTTATTTGCCTGCTGCTATTCTGTGGACTTTTAGAAATGTGTTTAGATGAGAGAACTCTAGAATAGGTCTCCAAATGCCCTCTTTCCTGGGCACTAGAAACAGTCTAGAGTAGAACCCTTTCCCCTTGGCACATAGGCACCTTTTGAATAGTATCCTGAGTACAGAAATTCTGAAGAAACACTGGGAAAAAGAGAAATTGTTCCCGAGGAGGCTGAGGAATGTCCATAAAACGAGGACAGGATTTCTACACCATGAAGTACCCCTGACAAATGACTAACAGAAACCAAGAATCCTAAGTGATCTGAAGCCAAACAGGAAGAGAAAAGAAAGGCAAAGAGAAAGAGGAATGTGGCTGGGAAGGGATGGATGGTCATACAGCACCTGGTTTTCCTGGAAAGGAAGGGCTCAGAGTCCCTTAAAACTGTGTAGCCTTAGCAGGAGGAGCCCATTTGCCACTCTTCTTACCTTTAGTAGAAGGGCGGGCTTGTCTAAGAACAAAGGCAGGCTTAGCAGGGTAGTTTGTCTGAAATTTAGGCACAGGAGAAACAAACACATGTTTAGGCTCCTGTAAGGCCTTATCCTTATCCTGAAGGGACTTAAAAAAACAGCAGCAGCTTCCCCAAACAAAAGCTTAGAATCCAGAAAAACATCCATCAACTTTGCTTTAATATTGTCAGGTAGAGGTTGAAACCTAAGCCAAGAATACCTCCTCATCACTAAACCAAAAACAACAGCCCTAGAAGAGGCATCTGCCACATCATAAATCCATTTAACAGAATGATGAATAACTTGAGAGGAAGTCCCTGGCAAGGAAAGAACAGATGTTTTATCATCAGAGTCTGCAAAATCAGAAATAAGTTGACAGCCCTGAGAAAGAAGAGCCAACACATAGTTAGACATATGGGTCTGATAATTAATAGCCCTAAAAGCTAGGTTAGCGGAAGTGTAAACCTTCTTACACAGCCTTTCCATAGCTCTACTGTTCTTGTCAAAACGCAGTAAGTTGGCCGAAGGAAGCAATTGAGATGGCTTATCAGTGGCTACAGACAATATAGTGGGGCATCAATTGGACATTTATATAAAAAATAACAGTCCTCAGGCACCCTATAAAAGTTGTCAGGTTTCTTGGGAGCAGAGGGCAGAGAATCAGGCACATGAGAAACACTGGAAAAAGCATCCAGCAAGGCAGACAAAACAGGAGGAATAGCTGCAGGTTTAGGAGATTCCAACTCATAGTACTTCAAATGAATATCATAGACCTCAGCACAATCTCACTTAAAAAAATCCATCATCCTAGAGAGTGTGTCTCCAAAGGCAATTTCCTCAAAAGGAGCATCAGGCCTAAAGCATTCTTTCTCCTCTAACCCATAGTCTAAAGGAGAAGGAATTTGAGTAGACTTAAGCCAGGGATTCATCATCAGAATCCAGCTAATCCTCAGATGAATCCTGTTCTCTAGGACTTTAAAGAGGAGCAGAGGACCAAGGACGAGCAGGAACCAAAACCCCTTGAGGAGGCTTTAAGGACATTAAAGTAGTAAACAGCCCCTGAGTGAAGGCCTGCCACTCACTTTATGGATTCTTAGGAGGAGAAGAAACATGCTTAAGTTTTTATTTCTTTTTTTAAGGGAACGTCCCTTCCAAAAAACTGAGAAGACTCAGACCCAGGACAACAATGGTTCTCAACATACAATGAAAGGGAAGAAATTCTACTGAAAAGGGTTTTCGGGATGAACACCTGACAATCTGAACAAGATGTAGGGTCATGAGAAGCTTCTAGACAAAAAAGACACTTATTGTGGTGGTCTTTATGGGAAATCTGTCTCCCACATTGGCATTTACCCTTCCTGGATGACATTAACACCAAGGAGCACAAAACAAAACAAGGAAAAACAAAAAACCTCAACAGGGTACTTAACTGCAACTGCAAAAACGTCAGCAAACAGGACTAGGTAGTCACTGGAGAATGAAAAATGTGTTCAACTGGCAGAAATTGTAAGGTAAACAGACCAACAGTGAAAAGATACTTCTAGCAGCATAGATGTTCTGACTATGGTAGGCCTGACTGTTACCTTTATGTCCTATGCTATGCAACAAGCATTTGGGTGATGTTTGGCATACCTTTAAAGCAACATGAGACTTTGATAGACTTGCTGGACAATGTGATTCCACTGCAGAGAATCCCCATATGTTAAGAATACTGCAGCAGTGAATGTAAGGACATTGTCAGAATACAAAACCCTTCCTTTACAAGAAAAGGAAGAAACTGTTGCAGAAAAGAGGAAAATCCCAGGATGCAAAAAACTCCCTTACCAGCCTCAGTAAGAAACTGAGATCCCTCATAAAATCCTCCAAAGCTTGTTACGAAAATAAAATTGCCAAAGATTCCAAAGACAACCACAAGGCATTCTATAACTATGTCAAGAATCTAAATGGCAATGCTCAGATCTGCTCTGAGCTAAAACAGAATGGCACTAAATATACTGATCCCAAGGATATTGCCAATATCCTGGCAGATTGATTCAGTGCCAACTTCGCCCCCCTCTCACCCCCTAAACGGCCCATCTCAATACCAGAAGATTGCCAAATTCTGGTAATAACAGCCACACAGGTAAAAAACGCACTCTCCAAAGCTAATAATACAGCATCCATGGGACCAGAGGACATCCTGGGCTGTGTACTACATGAACTACAATATGAACTGGCACCTCACCTAAGTGTCATGTTTAATCATAGCCTCACCTCAGGTTTCATGCCCACTGAGTGGCACAGAGCTACAGTTATCCTACTCCACAAGGGGGGATCCACCTTGGATCCTGGAAAGTACCATCCCATCAGTCTGACAAGCCTTATCTGCAAGGCCATGGAGCACATTATCATGGAACTTATAAACAAAGACATTGGCAACCTTCAAACACTGGAGCCCACCCAGTTTGGGTTCGTGAAGGGCCGATCTTGTCTCCTGAACCTGATTGACTTCTTCAAATCAGTCTCCAGAGCCATGGACAAGAGTAAGTTGGTCGACACAGCCTATCTAGACCGCGCCAAGGCCTTTGACACCATCCCCCACTCTGGAATCATAGATAAACTTACTAAGCTGGGCATTAATCCCTATGCCATCCAATGGGTTGCCAACTGACTTACTGACAGAACCTACACTGTAAAAGTAGCCGACTCCAAATCCAGCTCCAGACAAGTAACAAGTGGAGTACCTCAGGGTTCAGTCCTGGGACCACTCTTGTTTGGCATCTACTTCTCTGAAGTACAGGCCAACACTAAGGGACTCTGGCTAACAAAGTTTGCAGATGACTGCAAACTGGGAGCCATTATTGAACCCCCAAATGATGTGGATACTCTAAAAAAGGGCCTTACAGAAACAGATGCTTGGTGCCAAAGCCATGGGCTCAAGCTCAATGCCAAGAAATGTATATTTATCCCCTTTGGGAAAAAACATGTACCCGTGAATTACCACATAGGTGGCAGTACATTAAACACCGAAAGTGTGATAAGAGACTTAGGGACACAGGTGGACAGTGGTCTCACCTTCGATAACCACATCGCCACAACAGGCAGGAAATCCTTCTATGTGGCACACCTCATCACTAAGGGCTTTTCATCCAGAAAAAAGGTGGTCATTGTCCCACTGTACTCATCCCTCATTAGACCCATTATAGAATACAACCCCCCATTTGGTATGTACCTCTCAAGACATCTGCAACAACTAGAAAGGCCGCAGAAATACCTCACTAAAAGAATCACAGGCCTAAAGCAGATGCCCTATGCTGACCACCTTAAAAATCTCCAACTATACTCTGTCGCATATCATCTACTCAGAGGCTATCTCTGCTTAACATACAAGGCCATGTCAAACTCAGAGCTGTTGAACATGCTACACTTAAAGAAATCCCAATCCCTCAGAGCCACACGCTCCAGGGATCTAAACCTTGTCATCACAATAAACAAAGCATGCTGGAGGTATAGGTTCCTGACCCAGAGACTCCCCAGACTCTGGAATAGACTGCCCATACATGTCAAGCAGAGTGCCTCTTTGGCCCTCTTCAAAAGGAACCTTGACGATTGGATGGGAGAAAGGAAATTCACCCCGGGGATCACGTCAGTCGCCCTGCTAGACAGGGGTCCAGGGAAGTAAATAGTGTGGGAAGAAATAGCCAGGGAATTGTTATGGCTAGGCTTGTATAGGCCCTAGGGCTGATAGCCTAGTACCAACCTATGAACCTATGTGTTGAAACAGGCAAATAATGCTTGTGTCAGCATTTTATAAGATATGCCCAGTCTTTTATCCAAGTTGTCAAGGTAGCATAAGTGATGAAACATCAGATACAAAGAAAGAAAGGGGAGTGTCATGCTCACACTTTAAAGAAGAAAAAACCTTAGAGGCAGTAAGCAACGCATTCAAAGTATAAAATATGCCCATCCTTAGAAGAGATACCTTCTAACATTATGCGTGCATGGTTAAACGTAATGTTCATATTTTGTAATAAACACGATATTAAAGATATCACAGCTACAGACATTAGAAGAAGAAATTATTTTATCAAAGGTAACAAAACTTTGATGTAGTTGCATATCAGGCTGATGATCTATAGTTGGTGAATGGAGCTTAAACAACTGTTCTTCTGAAATGGTGAACAACTATCTAAGGCATTTAAAATCCAAAGGAATAATGTCACAATCTTGAAAAAAAATTGTTTTCTTAATTCTACGAAGATTTTTGCAAAACAGGAACACCATCAAGAGAAGAGTACAGTAAGCTCTTGAAATCTATAATAAGAACTTCACTGAGAATGTGCATTCAAAACTTCAGCTTTATTTACACACAAAAACAGCATCAAAACACATTTTTCTCTGATTAGCCTTAGCAGTATTTATAGCAACTTGTTCTATATGTGTTGAATACAACTTAACAGAACACACAATATTTTTGACCCCTCCCAGTCCACTCAGCAAACCCAGTTTGTCCATTTTAAGCTAACTAGGTGCTCAGTTCAAGCTTATCAAGCCTCTCCTTTCTTTGCAGATGCATAGTTCCAGGTGAGCTCACCTGCTTCTCTGGAATAGCCTGAAGGTTGGTCACATTCCATCCTCAGGGTGACAGCTGACGTCCATTCATTCCCAAGGCTAAGTTCACTAGTTTTCTCCCTTGAGAGGTGAGGGTTAGGCAACAAGGACCAGATCAATCCTCAGTCAGGTTAACCTAGCCCTCCCCTTCCCCCTGGAACTACTACTACCTATCAATTTCCTGCAACTTGAACACATTCATATAGGTATAGTTACAGAAATACATTTTCAAAGCAATGAAGGCACTCCCTCTTTTCATGAGTATGATGCCTATCCCATCTTTAGACCCTCTGGCAATTGTGCAGGGTCAAAGATGTCATCACCTCACCACAGATTCCTTGTGACACCATATGTAAACTCCTGGAAGTCCAAATCACTGTAAACAAAACTAACTACCACTTCCTAGCTAGCTGTAGAATATCCTGTATGTCCCCCTCTGAGCATGATAGCTATCTTAACACATTAGCTGAAATTTCCATTAAAGCCCAAATGTTTCTAAGGGTCCCTATTAATTATTTGAATGTTTTAAAGTTCGAATGTCATATGGTCGACACCATATGATCAAACTTTAAAAAGTTCGAAGGTGAAAAGCAATAGCTCTGTACAGAGCAGATTGGAAAAATTTCCCTTTTCTGCACTGAAGTATGATCTCGGAGTTGGTATATTTAAGTAGGAGGGTGTGGGGGGTGAATGGGGGCTTGCCCCCCTGCTCAGAGTGTTGAGGTAATTGTTTTTTAATTTTTTAAATTTTCGATGTTTCAAACTTCACTCATATGTTGTCGAACATATGAGGTTTGAAGTTTTGAAACTTCGAATATATAATATAGACCCCTTTTCTAATGGGGAACTTCAACTATTCATCAATAAACTGGCTGGTCTACACTGCCAATGGTTGGCATGCCCAGGGCTTCCTTCACATTATAAATGCTAACTCTGTTTCACAAATAGTTAACCATCCTACTAGGGGGCTCAATATCCTGAATCTAATCCTCACAAAAATGGCCACTTCTTGCACATCTCTATATGTATCATCATGTCTTGTTAAATCAGACCATAACTTCGTGACCTTTTCCTTTCAAACTGGTGGGACTTCTCAAAAGCAAACCTTCTTTAGTTGCTTGATGACTTACCTTATAGGGGATACAACCCTCAAATCAAACAATGTTGTGAGGAATCTGGGTACTCTTGTTGATAATTACTTATCCTTTGACCATCATGCCTTTACAGCAGTTTGGAAAGCCTTTTATCTGCCCATATAACTTCCAAAGGCACCTCCACTAGATTCAAAATAGTCTTAATTCCCCTTTACTCATATCTTATCAGATCCATTATTGAATTTGACATACCTTTTGGCATATATTTATCTAAACGTATCACACAACGTGAGAGACCTGAGAGATTCATAACTAAACAGATCAGGGGCTTCAATCTTAATTATCAGAGACTGGTAACCCTTTCTCTGTACTCAGTCTCTTACCGACTCCTCTATGGAGATCTATGCTTAGACTTTAGCCTTTTGAGCCTTTCGTGCCATGAATGATCCAACACTATTTGATCTCCTATTCCTTCACAGGACTAATGGTACATCAAATACTCAGTTAAAAGAACTAAACCTTTATAAGGAGATAAATAAGACATGTTTGCATGACAGATTCATATTCCACATATCCCTCACCTCTGGTACGAACTTCCATATGTCAAGCAGAGTATCACCTGTGGCATCTTCAAGGTAAACTTAGATAATTGGATGGACAGGCTCAGATTCTCTCCCAGTCTATCAAGCCTTGCCCTTCTTGAGGCTGGAGGGAACTTTTGAATAAGGTTTTTTTGTCTAGGCTTGAAATGGTCTGCAGACTGCTTGCCTAGTATTTCCCTATGAACCTATGAATATAATCAACAGATCAATTGAACTCCACAATGCTGTCCAGCCACTGTGTAGACATACTTCATTTTGTAAGTGTATCATCTCAGGGCTTAGCTCTGTGTATAACCCCTGTTAGCAGCATGTTTTAATAGGTTCTGATGCCATGAGTGCAACATCTAGAGCTTCCACTAGTTGCCACCTAAGAGGCAGACCAGAGTGGCTCCCCTTACCCAACAATGGCAACTCACTCCCACAGACCATGCTTATCTTTCTTCAGTGCTTTAGCTGTTAATTAAAACAAGGCTGACTGGAGTGCAGAGAGCTGCTTCCTCCTGCACCCAGGGAGGGGGTCATTGAACACAGATTTCTGTGGCTCTTTGCATAAAACACAGAAGGCTGCTTAAATTAGCATGGTCTGAAGAAGCATCACCTCTTATCTTTTAGATTCATAAGAGAATACCTGGCTAACTGCCCTACAGGCCATTTTAAGCCTAGCAATAACCTGTGGACAGAATCATACCCTGCACCTTGTGTCTTTGAGGTGAAGACTGCAACCATTATTCTAAACCCACCTCATCTTCTTTCTCATGTGCATTAAAATTACCATTTCCAAAATCCCACCATCAGAAAATATGGTTAGAGAGAAGACTGGGACAATTTGTCGTTTCTGAGTGGGATAAACAGATGTGCCAAGTTAGTCATAGTCAGACATAAGATTAAACAATTTTCTTGCCTCATTGATTAATAATCTGTCCATTTTCACATCTTTGCTGACCTTTTCCATTAAAATGACTCACACTTGGAATTTTTCTCATATGATTTGCAGCATGATGGTGATTGTAATGGATATTATATATATTCAGAACAAACTGTTTGTTCCATAATTCTGGAGTTTAAATGATATAAACTTTACTGACAACAATTCTTTGAGGAGAAATTTTACACAATATAATATAACCATGTGTGAAAAGAAGCAATTATGTGATTATGTGATAATGGCCACATAATCATTATAACAGTAGATAAGGGTAAGCATATTTTTCGGTATTTTAAACAATATATGACCCACCTAGCTGATGAACGTACATATGCTGTGCCCAGTAAGGAAGAACACTTAAGGACTTAACAAGACTTTCATTAGTTGGTAGATAAAGGTTTGCATTTAAAATGACTAACTTTACAAGTACATAAAGCATTAACAGACTATTTCCTCAACACTTTCTGCTCAGTGAAGCTTCAGAAAGCTCTAATGACTGGACAATGCAGATATTTAGAAAATATTGGTTTGGTGATAAACAGCATTTTAATGAAGCCAGTACTGAAACCAGGGTCCTATAATGAGTACATTATTGATTTGCTTAGGCATTTGGAGATAATCTAATAGTATCAGCAGCACGTCTACCAGTTACCAGTATCATTGCTGATATTAGAAGTCTGTTTACACCAGCATAAGACATAATACTGGCATACAGACTTCAGATTATGCTATCTGGTCAACCCCTTAAACATATTTTATTAGATAGCTTAATGCTTTTGTACTTAATTTTTACTACTCTTGGAATGGTGAGTTAAGTGAAAGGTACCATAATGGATGCTAGTTTTGGTTATGGGGCTTTATGAATTAGAATATATGTAGAGTGATGATTATTTTTCTAAATGTGATTTATTTATGAATGGTACATAGATCTGCTACTAATTTGCAGTGGGGAAGTACAACTGTTCGATGGGTCTGTGGAATAATTAAATAACAACAGATTTGGTTTGCATTTTGATTATTACATAAGTCTTCATTTTGAATGTGATGTTGGTTAGCCAGAATTCTGGTGTAGTAATAGCTAAATTGCAATAAATAAATAAATAAAACAGACCAATGCCAACACATTTTATGTGTGTCTGCTTGTCATCACTCTGTTCTAATCTCTTCTCTTCCATATGGAGAGTTCCTAAGAGTGAAAGCATATATGCAAGAGATTATCTGATTTTTCTGGATGTATCTAGGAATTTAGTTTGTTTATTTTTGACAGAGGTTATGATAACATAGATATGCAATGCACCTACTGGATGGTGTGTGATAAACCTACAGATTTACCATTAATAATCATCTGCATGTACATCAGCATGGTAGATCACACAGAAATAAATTCAGCCTGGTAACAGAATACAGCAAACATTCTGAGGATCTGCATCAAAGCACATTAATGATGGGTGGCAGGCTGAAGGAAGTTCTCCCCATCTTTATGACATTTTCTTTTCTTAAGGGACCTAGTGCAAATGAATATCTGGTGTACAGCCATTTTGTGTATTCACAGACTACATTGAATAAAGTGTAGTAAGTACAATATGTAATAATTATGGATATAGTCAGTCATGTGGACAGCGTAATCATCATCATCATCAGCCCCGTATTTTCCATTTTCTACATGGGCCAGGGTATTGCATCAACTGTCACCATCTCTCTCAATTCAGTGCCACGCTCCTTTTTTGACAGTGATGTCTAACTGTTGCAGATCTTCTCTCACACAATCTGTCCTCTTGCCCTCCTCCTGTCTGTCCAAATTTTCATTACTAGATTGTCTTTTTCTTACTTACATGTGTGCTTGAACCAACATAATCTGTTCTCCTTGTTCTTCTCTGCACTTGGAGCTACTTGGGCTTCTGCTCTGATGTCCTTATTTCTTTTTCTGTCCCACAGTGTGCATCCTACCACTCATTGCAGGCACTTCATCATCTCAATCACCTCTGGCTTCCTCAGTTGCTCTGCCTTTACTGCCCAGGTTTCTGTATCATACAGCAGTACTGGTTGCACCACTGTTTAGCACAACTTACTTTTCGGCTTCTTTGGCATTCTGCTGTCATACCCTACCCCAACCCCACTAATTCTCTTTCACCTCTTCATTCAGATTTCCCTTCTCCTCAACGACCCTTCCCAAATACTTGAAGTCTTAACCTGTTCCACTATTTACTCTTATATTTCAATTCTCACCTTCTTCTGATTTCCTGTTTGCTGTTGTTATAAACTGTCTTATCTGTACTCACTTTTAACTCATGTGCCATCGATTTTGTATTCCACATTCCTGTTATTTGTTGAAGTTCTTATTCAGAGTTCGCTGGTAATGACATCGTCTACGTACAGCAACTTTTTTCATCAATCACCCTGACCTGTTTGTTAATGTAGTACATCATCAGTATGAGCAGCACTGAGCTCAGATCTGACCCTTGATCCCTGACCTGTTTGTTAATGTAGTACATCATCAGTATGAGCAGCACTGAGCTCAGATCTGACCCTTGATCCCTGACCTGTTTGTTAATGTAGTGCATCATCAGTATGAACAGCACTGAGCTCAGATCTGACCCTTGATCCCTGACCTGTTTGTTAATGTAGTACATCATCAGTATGAACAGCACTGAGCTCAGATCTGACCCTTGATCTCTGACCTGTTTGTTAATGTAGTACATCATCAGTATGAGCAGCACTGAGCTCAGATCTGACCCTTGATCCCTGACCTGTTTGTTAATGTAGTGCATCATCAGTATGAACAGCACTGAGCTCAGATCTGACCCTTGATCCCTGACCTGTTTGTTAATGTAGTACATCATCAGTATGAACAGCACTGAGCCTGACCTGTTTGTTAATGTAGTACATCATCAGTATGAGCAGCACTGAGCTCAGATCTGACCCTTGATCCCTGACCTGTTTGTTAATGTAGTACATCATCAGTATGAACAGCACTGAGCTCAGATCTGACCCTTGATCCCTGACCTGTTTGTTAATGTAGTACATCATCAGTATGAACAGCACTGAGCTCAGATCTGACCCTTGATCTCTGACCTGTTTGTTAATGTAGTACATCATCAGTATGAGCAGCACTGAGCTCACATCTGACCCTTGATCCCTGACCTGTTTGTTAATGTAGTGCATCATCAGTATGAACAGCACTGAGCTCAGATCTGACCCTTGATCCCTGACCTGTTTGTTAATGTAGTACATCATCAGTATGAACAGCACTGAGCTCAGATCTGACCCTTGATCCCTGACCTGTTTGTTAATGTAGTACATCATCAGTATGAGCAGCACTGAGCTCAGATCTGACCCTTGATCCCTGACCTGTTTGTTAATGTAGTACATCATCAGTATGAGCAGCACTGAGCTCAGATCTGACCCTTGATCCCTGACCTGTTTGTTAATGTAGTACATCATCAGTATGAGCAGCACTGAGCTCAGATCTGACCCTTGATCCCTGACCTGTTTGTTAATGTAGTACATCATCAGTATGAGCAGCACTGAGCTCAGATCTGACCCTTGATCCCTGACCTGTTTGTTAATGTAGTACATCATCAGTATGAGCAGCACTGAGCTCAGATCTGACACTTGATCCCTGACCTGTTTGCTAATGTAGTACATCATCAGTATGAGCAGCACTGAGCTCAGATCTGACCCTTAATCCCTGACCTTTTTGTTAATGTAGTACATCAGTATGAACAGCACTGAGCTCAGATCTGACCCTTGATCCCTGACCTGTTTGTTAATGTAGTACATCATCAGTATGAGCAGCACTGAGCTCAGATCTGATCCTTGATCCCTGACCTGTTTGTTAATGTAGTACATCATCAGTATGAACAGCACTGAGCTCAGATCTGACCCTTGATCCCTGACCTGTTTGTTAATGTAGTACATCATCAGTATGAGCAGCACTGAGCTCAGATCTGACCCTTGATCCCTGACCTGTTTGTTAATGTAGTACATCATCAGTATGAGCAGCACTGAGCTCAGATCTGACCCTTGATCCCTGACCTGTTTGCTAATGTAGTACATCATCAGTATGAGCAGCACTGAGCTCAGATCTGACCATTGATCCCTGACCTGTTTGTTAATGTAGTACATCATCAGTATGAACAGAACTGAGCTCAGATCTGACCCTTGATCCCTGACCTGTTTGTTAATGTAGTACATCATCAGTATGAACAACACTGAGCTCAGATCTGACCCTTGATGCACACCCACTCCCACTAGAAACACCTCTGTGAGACCAAAAATTTTCATACTTGAGCCCTTATGTCCTTGTACATAGCAAGTATTCATTTTACCAGTATTTCTGAGACTTCAGGACTGTAGGACTGCCCAAATCAGCTTTCCTGGGACCTTGTTATATGCTCCATCTAACTCTAGGAATGCCTAGTTGGACTCTTCTCACCTCTAACTTCTTCTCAACTATCTGTCTCACTGCAAACATTGAGGTTGGTTGTACTGTATCCTGGTCCAATTCAGAACTGTTCATCTGCCATCTTACTTTCTAGTATGCTATTTGTTTATCGATCACCCTCTCCAGAACTTTTAATCTGTGTGACAGGAGTTTGATACCTCTATACTGCCCACAGTTGTGAATATTATCCCATTTATAGACACTAGTATGCTTATTCTCCAGTCATCTGGGATACGTTTTTTTTTCCATACTGCTATGACTATCCTCAGGAGACATTTGTCCCCTAAATCACCTAACATCTGGTTGGCTGTTCTTCCTTAGTTGTAGGCTGTGTCTGGGGCAGTATAGCATCTGTTGGGTTTTCTTCATTCAGAAACTGCTGGAAGTACTTCTTTCATCTAACGTTGATGTCCAGTGGATTAATGAGTAGGTTGTTGCCGGCATCAGTTATGAAGGATGTCTGATGACTATTTTTTCATCTTTCTGTCTTTGCCTTGCAGCTTGATAGCATCTCTTTGTGCCATCTACTGAGTCACTTTCCAGAAGCTGGTAGAGTGCCTCTGATGCCTTGCTCTTTGCTATTGCAACTGCTCTCCTATCCTCTTTATTAGCCAACCAGTATTCCTTTTTAGCCTGGTCTGTCTTTTCTATCTCCCACTTTTTCCTGCACTCTTTCTGTCTTTTGTTGACTTCCTGGACGTCAGCATTCCACCAAGTGCTTTCCTTATCTACCTTATTTAAATACTTGGCTCAGACACATATCTGTTCTATAGCTCTCACACATGTTGTTTTGAGGCCCTGTCATTCTTCTTCTTCAACTCCACCTATTTCCTCCTCTTCCTGAGGTGCTACAGCCCTGAGTAATTCCTTGAACTCTAGTTCTTGCTCTCCAGTTAACTTCCAGGTCTTCGGTCTAGTCTTTGTTGGCTGTAGACCCTAATCTGACTACTGTTTGTAACCTATTGTGACAACCAGTAGTTTCTGCTGTGGGCTGACTGTTTCACTGGGGATGACTTTCCAATCATTGCTTCTATCCCAATGCCCTTTCCTTACTAACAGAAAGTCTACCTGAGTTGCATGTTGGCCACTCTTCTATGTGATCTTGTGACTGTCTCTCTTGCTAAACCATATGTTGGCTGCCATCTAGCTATTTGTCAGACAGAAATCTAAAATGGCCTTTCCTTCTTTATTACTGTTGCCCCACCCATGTGGATACAGGCAACCCTCATATCCTCTTCTATCTGTGTCTCTTTCTCTCTCTCTCTCTCTCTCTCTCTCTCTCTATATATATATATATATATATATATATATATTATGAATAGCACCCTCTCCTTCCATAGGAATCTTATTGTCATGAGTCTGTCACTAATAGTGATGACATCCTTTACTGTGTTCTGAAGCCTCTCCCTCTTCACAATTCTCACTCCATTTCTAGTCTGTCCTCCTCCTGAATAGTAGACTATGGATCTCAAGCCAAGTGGCTTTGCTGCACTACCCATCCACATTTTTTCTTGGATGCAGAGGATGTCCAGCCTCTTCCTTTCTGTTATGTCATCCACTTGCAAGATGCATCCTGTCATGAATCTGGCATGAACCTATACTGAGTGTGGAAATCGTTAGTTCATGTTTGGCAGGTTGATTGGTTTTATGTCCAGCTTTCTTTTAATAAAGCTATCCCAGGTAACCCAAGCTAGGCGGCAGATGACTAGCAGCTTATTGACTCAGGGATGCTGGGCTTTACGGTAGACACGCACTGGCCACTGGGGCACATAGACCCTATCCCACCACTAGCATGTATCCCTAGTGTAGGTCAGAGTAGACTGGGTCCTCAAACCACTTATCACCAGCAAATAACCCCTGTACATTTAACATTAGTCAACGACAAAAATTACCTAGAGACAGGTTTTGCACTATCACATGGCTAGCCCTGACATGGAGTGCAGACTGTGATCGGTGTTATCCTGTTTAGAGGATACTGCACTTCGCAGCTGATGCCCAAAGTGGTTGATCTATACAACTCGGTCCCGAATGGCATCATCTAGAATTTGCAATTCTGCCTACAGCTCCATTCTTGATTGAGTATGAGGTAGAAACACTCAGCATGTTTTTCTGTGAGGTGGAAAGAACCCCTAAGAGACACTGGGAGAACATACAAACTCCATACAGGCATTAGGCAGAGGTCAGTATTTAACCTAGTGCATGGGAGGTGAAGACCTTAGCCATTATGCTAACTGTAATATTTGTCAATATATATTAACATGGAATACTAAAAAGTGAATGGTAGATAACTGTTATGTAAAAAGTATTGTGTAGTTCAAATAATGAGGTGTGTATTAGAAAATATGCATGTGGAAAACTATATGTGGAAGAAGTAAGGAGACAATTTAGCATCGGATGTGAAGAACATCTGAGCAAATATTAACAACAGAGATTTATGTAACCCTCTGGAAGAACATTTTACTGAATCTGGTTATAGCAAGTTGAATGCTGATACAATAGTTCATGTGATGAATGATGACAGAATGGAGGTTGATACTAAATCAGTTTTGAGAAGTAAAGACATTTCTTTTATTTTATATGTGGATGCACAGTGATTATAGGCACTTAAGGAATTAAGACTGGAGCCACTTGACATGTTGATTTTAATGATTTAATTACTTTTATTGGACTACTGGATATTTAATAATTGATGCACTTAGGGAATATTTTAACCCTGCTGTTTTATTCATAATTATTCTCTTTGAAGGATGTATGAAGCCAAAGAATTAAAAGGTTTTAAGTTTTCTAAATAAAGAAGTTTGTACAGTGTAACAGTCATTGTATTAATTTTATTATCATTATAACCAAATGGGTCTATACTAAAATATCATATCTGTATTAATTAGACACAAAATATTTTAACACAAATGTCTACAGTGCATAAAGCTGTCATCTTAAAGTGTAGTATAAAATCAGCATTCTTGTAGAAAGCAATTGTTTTTCCAGTGAGACTCAATAAAACAATGAAGCTCACATAGTAACACTTGGGTGGCTTTAATAGTAATGATAGTCTCAAATGCACTTGTAGAACGTCCTTTAGTAACTAGGTCAGCAGTGCTAACTGATGACTTCATAAACTGTGTAGACTAGTAAGGAAGTTGCAGGTTTACTAATACTTAACAGTATCTTAGAAACTTTGTAAATAATGCCGCAAACTCCAGTCTTAGTTAAAAAATGACTTATATTAAAAAACAAAAACATAAATACGGTCTAGCGTTTTCATCCCAAACCTTAGGACTTCTTCAGAACCATTGCTTACAAGTTTGAAACTCCATTAGATATTAAAATATGTTACAAAATGACCAATCATTAATCACAATCAATTAAGCAATAAAAGTTAAAGAACCATACAAAGTTAAATAGTTTTAATACATCAAAAAATCATTGTACCTAAAATTCATATAAAAACAACTTGGTGTGTATAATTCATATTAAAAACCTATGCAGAAAACTGTATGACTAAATAAAAAAAATATTCAAAGACTTATTGTATAGGTAAAAAGTTTAAAAGTGCTAACGTATAAAGTGTGGAAGTAGGCATACATATGTGCCTTGTAAAAGACTAGAAAGTGCACATAGCTAGCTGGTATCAAGGTTTTGAACTAAAACTGGAGTTTGTGGCATTGTTTATGAAATCTCTAAGATACTGCTAAGTATTGGTAAACATGCAACTTCCTTACTAGTCTGCACAGTTTTTTGACGTCACCACTGCTAAGCTGACCTAGTTACTAAAGAACGTTCTACAAGTGTGTTTGAGACTGTCACTACTATTTAAGCCACCCAAGTGTTACTACGTGAGCCTCATTGTGTTAGTTGTTTTTTTGGCTGCCCTGTCTCACTCTGATTCCCTGTTCTTTCCAGTGAAACTATATTCCCAGCATGGATTCTCTGCCTTGACATTCCCAATCTCTCTCTTTTTATATATATATATATATATATATATATATATATATATATATATATATGTTGTTGTTGTTTGTCTTTCGGCTTTTTCCCGGTAATATATATATACATATATATATATATATATATATATATATATATATATATATATATATATCACCTCTAAAGTCACACAAACTTTGAGAAATAAAAAAAGTGTAAAAAAAAAAGAGACCTTTTCCCAACTGAGTTGCATTACCTCACTGTGAACTTTAACAGCTGTAACAAAGCAAACTCCCAGCATGCTAACATATCGACAGGATAAATCTACCAAATATAATGTCCTATGTTCTGACCGAGGAGCACACCATAGACAGAAATGTTCCCTGACCAGATTTTTCTATTTTCACTGTTCAGGAGTTTGCAAATGAGGTGAATACCAGAAAACTGACATTACCAATTTACAAATGCTGAGAAGACAAGAGGAGCTGTACATTATGTTAGTAGACAATGATGAAAAGGATTTATATGAAGATGTAATAACTTTGCTATGAACAAGTCTACACTAAAGCAAAAAAAATGTTTAATACAATTTGTAGCTCTACTGCATTGCAGTCATAATTGTTATGGTCCATTTACACAGCATGACAATGAAACCAGTGCTTCAGCGTACAACAGCAACCTGATCTGAAAATATGAGACTAGAACTTGGCATTCAGGGAATTCAAAACTACTACAACTATACCAAAACTATTTAAGGAGTGTCAGAGATGAAATCTATGAATACAAACCGCAAAATATTATGACTTCAATGTCTGTATATTTGTCAGCAGGGATTCACCATTGGTCGACTTTCTGTTGTGAATCTGGTCACTTAAACGATGTGTCTCTTGTACTGGTCGTAGCCTTCTCTGAAGACGTACTGCATCTGCATGACAACCATTCAGCATAAATTAAAAAAATAGAATATCTTTAACATGTCTGATGTTTTATATGCCATAAAACTGACAGAGTCTGTATATTTAAACTGCAGTGACAAGAGTGTGGTAGGATGTGGTTATAGTAGCACACCAAGTCTTGTAGGAGACAATTTTGGACCCTTTGGTTTTTAATTCATTTATTTATTACATGTCTTCCAACTCACCAAAACATACTGATAACCAAGACATTTGGTTTTGTTCTAATTTCTAGTGTCATCTCTCATAGAACCAAAGCAGTCTGAATGTCATTACTCATATCTCATTATTGGACATAATGCCCTTTTGGCATGCATTTGTATAAACACGTCACTCAGTTGAGAGATCTCAGAGATTTCTAACTCAAAATATCAGTCGTCTCAAAAAATGTGTTATCAGGACAGAATGGCATCTCTTTCTGCACACAGTCTCCTACTGACAACTCCACGGGGATTTATAACTAGTCCACACAGTCTCCTACCAACAACTCCACAAGGATTTATAACTAGTGCACACAGTCTCCTACCAACAACTCCACAAGGATTTATAACTAGTGCACACAGTCTCCTACCAAAAACTACACAGGGATTTATAACTAGTGCACACAGTCTCCTACCAAAAACTGTACAGGGATTTATAACTAGTGCACACAGTCTCCTTCCGACAACTCCACAAAAATTTATAACTAGTGCATATAGTCTCTTACAAACAACTCCATGGGATTTATAACTAGCGCACACAGTCTCCTACCAACTCCATGGGGATTTATAACTAGCACACACAGTCTCCTACTGACAACTCCATGGGGATTTATAACTAGTGCACACAGTGTCCTACGGACAACATCACAAGGATTTATAACTAGTGCACAGTCTCCTACCGACAACTCCACAAGGATTTATAACTAGTGCACATAGTCTCTTACCAACAACAGCATGGGATTTATAACTAGTGCACACAGTCTCCTAACAGCAACTCCATGGGGATTTATAACTAGTGCACACAGTCTCCTACCAAAAACTCCAAAGGGATTTATAACTAGGGCACACAGTCTCCTACCAACAACTTCGTAGGGATTTATAACTTGTGCACACAGTCTCCTACCAAAAACTCCACAGGGATTTATAACTAGCACACACAGTCTCCCACCTACAACTCCACAAGGATTTATAAGTAGTGCACATAGTCTCTTACCAACAACTCCATGGGATTTATAACTAGCGCACACAGTCTCCTACCGACAACTCCACAAGGATTTATAACTAGTGCACATAGTCTCTTACCAACAACACCATGGGATTTATAACTAGTGCACACAGTCTCCTAACGACAACTCCATGGGGATTTATAACTAGTGCACACAGTCTCCTACCAAAAACTCCAAAGGGATTTATAACTAGGGCACACAGTCTCCTACCAACAACTTCGTAGGGATTTATAACTTGTGCACACAGTCTCCTACCAAAAACTCCACAGGGATTTATAACTAGCACACACAGTCTCCCACCTACAACTCCACAAGGATTTATAAGTAGTGCACATAGTCTCTTACCAACAACTCCATGGGATTTATAACTAGCGCACACAGTCTCCTACCAACAACTCCACAGGGATTTATAACTAATGCACACAGTCTCCTACTGACAACTCCATGGGGATTTATAACTAGTGCACACAGTCTCCTACCAACAACTCCATGGGGATTTATAACTAGTGCACACAGTCTCCTACCAACAACTCCATGTGGATTTATAACTAGTGCACAGAGCCTCCTACCAACAACTCCATGGGGATTTATAACTAGTGCACACAGTCTCCTACCAACAACTGCACAGGGATTTATAACTAGTGCACATAGTCTCTTACCAACAACTCCATGGAGATTTATAACTAGTGTACACAGTCTGCTACCAACAACTCCATGCGGATTTATACCAAACCTTTTGAGCCACGAATGATCCAACCCTCTTTGACCTCCTATTCCTTTGCAGAATAAATAAGACTGCTTTTCCCTCACTTCACAATCCAATTCCTGTTTGTACTATTCTAACTTACCTTTAATTTCTCTATAAACTAGATCCAATTTCTCTAAACTTTAAATCATTGTCATATAACTTGTATATATTACTAACAAATGTTTTCATATCATGTCTAATTTGGTATAGTTATTTAAACTGTAGATGTCTTGTATTATTTTTGAAGATTGTAAAATTATTGTTCTTACCTAGTTGGACTTGCCTGATAGTCAAATTTTAGTGAGAGTAGGGAACAGGTGGAGGAGACCCTGGAGAGCTGGAGATATGCTCTAGAGAGAAGAGGAATGAAGGTCAGCAGGACTAAGACAGAATATATGTGTGTGAATGAGAGGGAGGATAGAGGAATTGTGAGGATGCAGGGAGTAGAGGTGACGAAGGTGAATGAGTTTAAGTACTTGGGATCAACAGTTCAGAGTAATGTTGAGTGTGGAAGAGAGGTGAAGAAGAGAGTACAGGCAGGATGGAGTGGGTGGAAAAGAGTGTCAGGAGTGATTTGTGACAGACGAGTACCAGTAAGAGTGAAAGGGAAGGTCTACAAGAGGGTAGTGAGACCAGCTATGTTATATGGGTTGGAGACAGTGGCATTGACAAAAAGGCAGGAGTCAGAGCTTGACGCGGCAGAGTTGAAGATGTTAAGATTTGCACTGGGTGTGACGAGGATGGACAGGATTAGGAATAAGTATATTAGAGGGTCAGCCCAGATTGGAAGGTTTGGAGACAAGTCCAGAGAGGCAAGATTACATTGGTTTGGACATGTGCTGAGGAGGGATGCAGAGTATATTAGGAAAAAGATGTTAAGGATGAAGCTGCCAGGTGACAGGAAAAGAGGAAGGCCTAAGATAAGGTTAATGGATGTGGTGAGAGAGGACATGCAGGTGGTTGGTGTGACAGAGCAAGATGCAGAGGACAGGAAGAAATGGAAGCAGTTGATCTGCTGTGGCGACCCCTGACGGGAGCAGCCAAAAGAAGAAGAAGAAATAAATAAAAATAAAATAAAGTACATGTGTACAGAGTCCAATCCCTCACATATTCAACTAGTGGTTTACTAATTTGCAGATGATATCATGCCTATTTATGACTGCATAATCGTTTCTCAAGCTTACTCTCTAACTCAAATAGAATAGAGAAACTATGGAACCAAATTGCACTACCACATATGTTAGGTGATGGGGTAGTTCTAACCGATTTAGACTTTTTAGTGACATATAGTGGTGAGTTCTGTAGGGGGTATTTGCTGCAAATTTAGCAACTTTGTTATAGCATTGCTCAAGTTTTGATTTTTTTTATACCTGGCGGTAAGTATGGGAGTACTATAAGGAAGTGGGGGGGGGGGATAAGTAGTGGCAAGTATAGTTTTAGTTGCTTTAGTTAGAAAGTTTTTGGTTCTGCAAAGTATTGTTAGTTTTTGATGAGTTTTTCTTAGGCGATTTTGTATATAGTGGTTGAATTTAAGATTATCATTCACTATCATCCCTAATAATTTGCTATGAGAACTGATTTCAATGGTTGCATTATCAAGAGGGAGGACTTAAAAGTTTTTTTTTTCATGAGGGAGCAATGTAGGGGAAACAATTAGCAGTTTTTTTTGGGGGGGTTGAGCATGAGTTCTGGGTTATAAAGCCATGTTTCAGTGGCTGATAAAGATTCCTGAGCATTTTTTTTTGGACGCGTGCCATGTTGGCATACATACAAATGAGTGCAGAGTCATCTGTGTACCATATTAGGGTATGAGGGTGTTGGTGAGAATGTTAAAAAAGAGGGGACCAGGGATAAAGCCTTGTGGTACACCAGTGGTGACTGGGAGGTATGGAGAGAGGGTAGATTCCGATTTTACTGACTGATACCTATTGGACAGGTAGCTTTTGAACCATAGAAGGGTGGGCTGAGAGAGACCTAGCCTGGATATTTGAAGTAAAAATTTGCTGGGCCAAACTTTGTCAAAGGCATTAGACAAGCCTATAAATAAGGAGGAGACTAGATTGCCTTTTCTATGTCTTTATTGACAGCATCCATATAGGTTAGAAGTGCTGTGTTAGTACTATGGGAAGGATCAAAGCCATGTTGTGTTGGGGATAGGAACTCTTCCTGCAGGAGACATGTAATAATTGTTTTTGAATACATTTTTTCAAATATTTTGGAACTGGGGATAAGATTGATATAGGTATAAAGTTTGCAATGTGTGTTGAATTTCCCTCTTTCTGCACAGGAATAATATGTGGCTTTTTCCAGAAAGAGTTAATGTGGGATTCCTAGACTGACCAGTTTATAAGGATTGAAACAGGATATGCAATGCTATTAGCTGCTATTTTAAGGTACTCGCTTGGAAGATCATCAGTTGAAGTAGAGCATGGTTAGAGTTTATTTAAAAGTAGTTTTACATAGAATGTGGGCATAGGTTTGAAGGTGAAAGTGGATGTGTTAATATGTAGCTGTTGGGCAGGGTTGGGGTTAGATGTTGGGGAATACTTGGTTAGAGGGGTCTGTATTAGTTTTCCGAAATTAATTTTCAGCAAACTCCTATTCATTGACTCATATTCAGCAAAATTAATTTCCATGATTCACTGAATATTCCAAGTGTAATGAAATACTTGCCCCGCAGCACAATGGACCACATCTAACCCATACCCCCCCAACTATATATACCAACTCCAAGATCGTATTACAGTGGGGGAAAAGGGCAAAGTTGTGTAGTTGGCCAACTTCTTCTTTGCCCTTGGAATATTTAGCAAATCACGGAAGTGAATTTAGCTGGATACGGGTCAATGAATAGCTGAAAATGAATTTTGGGGAACTAATATTGACCCGGTTAGAGATGTTATACTATCTATGAATCAAGTGTTGAATTGTGTTGCGGTTTCAAATGGTGAGTTTTTGGGAGAGGACTTGGGGTTGAATTTTTGGCTGGAATGTAAGATTTCTTTAGGGTTGTGTTTACTATTATTCTGAAAGTTATTATAGTATAGTTTTTGTCTTCATTTTACCTTTACTGTGATTATGTAGCACTGTGACGTTTCCAAGATATTGTGATGATTTATATTTTTGCCATTTTTCCATGCTTTTTCTATATCCTGCATTGGCATTCTACTCTTCTTGTAAAGTCAAATTACATTATAACAGAAAGTTATACTTCTGCAGCATCTAATTGCTAGTTTCAGTAATCACTTCACTGACCCTCCAATATCTCTTTCTTCAACTCATGCAATTAAACTTTAAGCAAGTGCAGAGGAAGACAAATGCCAAGGTTTGATTTCCTCAGCCTCCATTTGATTAAAGTATGACCCTGATTAAGTCACTTAACCACACAGTACTCCCAGGTTGCCCCTAAAAAGGAATACTTTCAGTGGGCTTACCCTAATCAATAAGCAAAATAAAACATACTTGCACTATATGCAGAAATCTCAGTAAGCATCAAAATGCCACAAATGTCAAGACTGAACTTTTTCACCTATAAGGAGATATTTTGGTTGATATCATCTTCTGGGCCTTGGGCATTACATCTTTTCCCCCTGACCATACACCAAAGCTTAAAATTCCATCTTCTTCACATCTCTCAAAGTGATACGGCACATTCACTTATATGGGGAAAACTATGCTTTACCAACCCAAGTTAGAAGCTGACCAGACCTCCAAACGTTTGCTGCTACAGACCCCATAATGCTGATATCATGCTTCCAAAGTGACTTCCAACAAACATCCCCTGAAATTCCCTTTCATTCTGATTATCATTTTGAAAAATACACTAAAAACTGCAAAACATGCTTCCCTCTTGAATAAAAATTATCTAGCCCGTCGTTGTACAATTATATATCTGGTTAATACTTAGCTGTCTTTGTCATACATTTGTAAAACTGCTAACTACAGCTATAAAATATTTGGAGAAACATTTACTTGGATATGAATCAAGAATGACAGAAAACACAATGGACACCTCAAAATGTAGTACTACCCCCACATTCATTATTCTATTGGGATTCCATTAAAGTGAAACATGTCTATTCAGTTTGTTACAAAATGAAGGAATTTCGGCTATGTGTTAATGAATCTAGACACAGATATTCCAAACACGTGGGAAGTAGCACATTAACCTGAAATAAAGGATTACTTGGCTAAAGGCACGCATTTCAAAAATGCTGCAGATACAAAGGTAGTTTAGTAAAAGCAGCTCCTCTCTTTATATTCCATGCCAAAGATCTATTTGAATTAATACAGAAAGCCCCTTTGTCACCACAAGCTTCCTGTTAAAGATACAGTATGCATTAGAATGTAAAACATTTCATTCATTCATGCACTTGAGATTTTACCGCAATTTACACATTCAAAAGACTGTGAAGGAATTCTTTTCTAGTTTTTTAAGTGAACACTGCACGTTTATTTAGAAATCTATGAAACACAGAAAGCCCTCAGACACTAGCACATTGGCAGAGTTCAATGGCACACCTTACTTCTGATTCCGTTTTAGGTGTTCCTTCTGGAAGTTTATAGAATGTGACATTGCTTAATCTTCATTCTGTTTATACTTGTTGCAGACTTTATAGCTGGAAACACAGAAACATAGACCATAATACTGCATGTCTTCATGAGTCAGCTATGTTACCATCATGTTTCCCCACCTGCCCATTAGAAAGAAAACTTGCTTCCATTATTTACTGGCTTTTGAAACAGTTATACGTTGGCACTGCCCCCTGCTGACTATTTCTGAAATTACAAATTGAAGTATACAGCATATCCAGCTGCAGTACTCACAGACACTATGAAAATATAAGTATGCAAAAATGAATGCTAAATACTGCCAATTCATCTATAATGTGGCCTCCAGCAATTACTAAATGTGATTATTTTGTCATCAAATAAGTACAGAGCTTCATGAAACACTGTTTTGATTCCTTTTATGAATCCTAACTCAGTGCAATACTGTATTTTTCTCATTGTCAAACTGTAATCGGGGGGGGGGGGGGGGGGGCAAAGGCTCAAAATAAGTGAAAATTGTAAACATTTCTCCACTTCACTGAAAAAGTTAATAAAACAGATTTTGGATCTCCATTCATTTGTTGAAGAACAAGTATGAAATTCTAACTTCTGGTATTACTGGCTGACTTTAATCTTGAGTAATTTGCAGTAAATAAAAAATATGAGGAACAGGGAAGATATGATACAAAATCATGGACAGGTGAGAGGTGTGTTTGCAATATAAGGCATAAACACAAAACTTTTATGATAGTTTCCTGCTGAATTTTCAGCCCACTAAAATTATTAAAATGGGCAATAGTCCTGTCAAGAAACATACTGTAAACCACCCTGGCACCTGCCCAGAGGATTAAAGTAGTGAGTTGTCATTAAACTTCCTGTAACACAAGGTTTGATTCTCTCAGCCCATATATGCTTATTGTGAAAAGCCAGGTAACCTGACAGTGCTATGTGGAAATTTGGGTCTGTATTAGAAGACCAAAGATATATTCTTTCAAATGCGTCTTGGTCGAACTTAAAAGGCAGAAAACGGAGAATATCGAAGCGGCTGTTAAGCAAATTTTTTCCCTGGGAAAGACTTTGCTTTGCCGCTTCGGTACTTTTGCCATTTTTGGCACTGTAGTGCAGTCTCAGAGTTGGTATATTTAAGTAGGGGGGTGTGTGGGGGCGCAGTCCCCCGCATCGGGGGGTGTGGCCCCACTTAATGTAATGTTTGAAATTCATTTTTAATTTTTTTTTTTTGTTGGAACAGCGATTTTTTTCCAAATCGCTGTTCTGACACTTCAACATTGTAAGCTTTCGCTTACATAGGGTCGATGAATCACCATTTGTTTTTTTAAGCGTTCGGTGATTTTAATATAGACCCGGAAATTTGGTTAGGCTCCTCAATGGCCTCCTGGACTGCATGTAAAGCAACTATATATGAACCCTGCGACCAGCTTATTCTTAAGTGTGTGATAGAGTTCACAAAAGACATTTCTACAATGCAGGTAAGAAGCACTCAAACACTGAATAATATTACTCCATTTAAACAGTGCTTACTATTCTTACAGTAAACTTAATATTTTTCTTTTTCATTTCCATTAATTCTATTTACAAAATTTTATCCCAGAGGCCCTACTGTTAGCTGTTCAGAAACACACAATTTCTCCCTGACTCCCATTGTGGAGTAATATAGAGTCTACCTTGGTATACAGAAACATAATACAGCCATCTAAGCTGAAACAAAAGAATTAGAATAGCACACAAATATTGAAAATGTTTTCCATTATTTCTTACTGCTAACGAAATGACATTCAGTACCAACGACAACCCCACAGCACACATCCATGCAAATGACATCAGAGTTGCCATTCCTCTAATATGAGATGTGACCTTCATCTCTCCATGAATCCTTGTTTCCTACATTGACATGCTGCCATTGATAACATGTTCTTTTCCCCTCAATTATGTAGCCTTATGCAGCAAACTGCAGATTTATTTGTCCCTTCAAGAATCATTCTTTGGCTCTCCAATTATTGACTTAATTCAGTTTGAGTCTTTATCGGAGACAGAGCTATCCTGGCAATCAATAGGTACAAGGCAGAGAAAACCTGTCTCACATAGGTGCTAGCCCATTTCAGAACATACATATACACACGGCACAAAACCCTAAAGGCAATCTGTAGGATCATTAGCTGACCTATGTTGTTGTGCATGAGATTTGAATGGAGAGATGATAAGACAGCAAGAAAAGGAGAGTAGTATTGCTGGAACTGAAGTCATCTTCAAGTGGTAGACCCTGTTATCACAAAATCTTACCACCGTTATATAGACTGTATCTTATATAGCATATATCATAGACAGCAGTAGGTTAAAAAATAAAAAAGACGGCTGGGTGCACAAGTCCTAGGATAAAAAAAAAGCCCAGTCATTGCGTGCACACCAGTTCCAGGAGTGGAAAAATGACAGTTCCGAATTCTCAAGACATGGAAACATTCTTACAATGGAGTTAGGCCAGGCTAAGGAAGGGGATAATGCTCCTGTTGTACAAGAAATAATCCAGAAGAATCACCAAAACTGATAGGCCAAAATATAGCCATGAAGATAACAGAGGGGACTATTGAGGATAAAGAAGAAATTGTGTATTTCTACTGTTATGCAAGAAGCCTGGAATTTCAAAAAAAGCAAGAGAGAGAGTACAGGAAAGAAAAATACTTGCACAAGAAAAACTATCAAAAGCTTCAAATGCAAATGTGCATTCATTAACACAACAGATCCATGAAAAACATTGCAGAGACAAAGATACTTTGGGCTGCCCATAAAAAGAAGCAACATAGGAAGTACAAACATATAAAGAACAAAACCCAGATATTTTTGAGGTCTGAAAATGAAATATGGACATGGCAGTTTGGGAAAGAAAATAAGAACTGATATTTATACAAACTAGAAAGCCAAACTAACAATACAAAAGAAGTAACTCCAAAGATATTTGACGAGAAATACAGGCAAAGGCACCCTGATATGAAACATTTTACAATACAAGAAATGAGAAAACAAAGGCGGAAAGAAGAAAATAAGATTACTAATGGAGAAATTAAATAAATAGACACTGAAATTATGGGCTACCTGCAAAGTGAAGGATTTAGTGCAGAAAATCCAACTTGGGTAATGTCACAATATGATGGAACAATGAGTCTCTAAATTAAGGAGAAACAAGTGGAGCAGCGTCACTTGCCACATAATGATGCCATGCAGCTTTTAGTATGTAACCAGCACAAATGTTCAGTTGGAGTTGCACAGTAAAGGAAGGAACAGAAAAAAGTGGAACTCTGACACAGATAATGTTGTGGAGTGATGGGCCATATCTCTCAACTGTACAGATTTTTGCAGAATGTCCATATTTTTGCCTAATGTTTTTGGTGGTTTTTTTCATAAAATTGTGGTTTTCTAGCAAATTAGTGGCAAATCATCAAAGACTGAAGTTAGAAAATAATTACAGACATTTAAGTTTCAGACTTTATATCCTTCAGAAAATTCATGCTAATGCAAACCCTGTTATTCTCTCAACTTTCTAAGTTTGTAAAAGCAATATTGAAAAATTGTCCATATTTTGGGCCTTTGTCCCACTTTTATTAATGGCTTTGTCCAGATTTCTTGCTCTAAGAGGTTGAGAGGTATGTGGGCCAATGAGTTCTCATATGAAAAAAGAACATTAGATGCAGAACACAGCTGAAGAGGATATTTCATAGAAGACATTCTGGAACTTTCTGTATAATGCTCAGTTAGTACCTAACTTGTGGGTAATAGTATTAACATCTTTACTCAGAGATTTAGCCCTGAGTAATAACTATTTATATGCGCATCCCAGACAGACATCAACCTGGTTAACAACAGGAAAAATAATACTCTTCTTTAAGAGTGAACCTGTAAAGCATCTTAAAAACTATAGACCAATAATTTGCCTTCTGATAATGTATAAACTGCATACTAGAATTGATGCAGACAGAGTTTATAGTCATTTAAAAGAAAACTTAATCGTGATAGCAGAACAAAAGGGTAACAAAAGAAAGGGTTTAATATCAAAATGTTGACGGGGACTCAGTCGAATGATTGCATCATCAACCCATGTCTGTGAAATGTCACAATGCTGAATTCCGATATTGTCGAATTACATCCCGAATTCAAACTCAGAACAAGCGTTAACATGGGTCGAGATAGGGGCAAGATTTGTACTTCGACAATGCTGGAGTTCGACATTGTGACCATTCCACTTCCGGACTTTGTCAAAGTGGATTTGACCAAATCCGCTTCAACATTTTGATAGTAAACCAAAAGAAAGTCATATGGAACAAAGGATAATTTTTTGCTAAATAAAGCCATAACAGAGAATGTAAAAGGAGAAGAATCTAAGTATGGTATGGATAGATTACAAAAAAGCATTTGACATCATCCCACATTCATGGATAAAGGAGTACTTACAGGTGTATAACATGCATCCTATATTGAACAATTGCATTACAGTGAACAGGAAACAGTGGCAAACCACTTTGCAATTAAGCCATGACAAAGGGTGAATTATTATCCCAGCTATAAAAATTCAAAGAGGAATATTCCAGAGTGACTCTTTGTCACCATTGCTGCTTTGTCTTGTCCTTAATCCACTAAGCTGTTTACTTAACAGAGTAGGCCTTGGTTAGAATTTGGCTGGCAGAAAGCAAATTTTCTTAAAGACTTCTCATCTACTTTTTTGTGAATGACTTAAAACTGTACAGTTCATCAGGTAAGTTGAAAGCAGAACTGCAAGTGTTATAACTTTGTCAGATGACATAAATATGACAGCTGGTCATCATAAATGTTCAAAAGCAATGTTTAAAGCAGGAAAATTGCAGTACCAAGAAAATATCAGTCAAGGACAGGAATGCGATATAAAGGAGCTTGAGCAGGAAGGACTGTATAAATATTTGGGAACTGATGAAGTATTGACAATAAAACATGAACAAATGCAAACAAAACTCTGTAAAGTATACTTCAGAAGACTAAAACTAATATTGAAAACAGCTTTGACATATAGGAATAAAGTCCAAGCTATAAACCAATTTACAGTTTTAATGTGACTGACTAGCCCTAAAAGGTATTGCATCAGTTGGAGAGAAAAAGAAGAAAAATACTTAACGCTTATCAAATAATGTATAAAAATAAGTGTATACCAAGATTATGTATTATACATAGTGAAGGAGATATGGGTCCCCTCAACGTTAATTATATGTATAGAGCTGCAATCCTTGGATGGCATGCTTATCTGCTGACCTCATCAGATCCAAATATAGTGAAAGTTTAACATGAGGAGGGGAAGTATAAGATGACCTCTTTGCTTGGTTTAGCAGAAGCATTCAGGTGGCAAGTTTGAATGGAAATCTAAACAGAAGTAGACTATTGTAGAAATCAACACAGTAATGCAACTTGCACGTCACCAAATGTGTCAAGTTACACCATTGCACTTGTCTGTTATCCTTAGTCATGCAGTTCGTAGAAGGGCAACATGTCATTACTAGAGATATGCAGGTCTCTGGGTCATTCAGCTTAGTTCTGCACTACTCAACTGAGTATCCTACTGTAGTGCTCCATGAAGTACGCAGGTCCTCTCACAAACAAACAAGCACGCACACATGCACACTCCCATCTCACACACCCACATGCTCAAAACACTAGCAGATACCTAATTACAGTTTGACAGCTATTAGGAAAATTATCATGACAGCTGCAATATTACAGCCACTTAACTGTCAAAATGTTAGGGGTGGGTGTCTGTGACTGTACCAGTGGCTGAGTGCAGGGGGGTTACACAGACAAATACACACGTGTTCACACAGATAATAGACACTCATGCAGATACATGCACAAACCAATACACAGACTATTCCTGTATCCACAACCACACACAGACAGATGTGCACTTGCACACACATATACACCAATACTTACCTGGCCTGACAGTCTATGCTGGAAGTAGCTATTGCTTTCCATTCCATGCAAACATTCTCTCCCACTAGAGCACATAAGTGCATACCAATAATTAGCAGTGTACACTTAATCATCTTCACCACTGCTGTTCAGGGTAACGTGTGTAATACGGAGAGTAGGATTTTGATATCCTCAAGGAGTTTCACACCAACATACTTATAGGCCTTATTTGGATAGATCTTGCCTCACCATCCCCAACTTCCACATTTCCATATAAAACCCAAACCCCCAGTGCAGCCCCCCCAGCTATGAATTGAAACAAGCTTAGTTAACACAAAAGGTACCATGTACTGCCTTACATACTGTGAACCCCATCGTATAAATAACATAAATAACTGAACAGTGGGGAACGAAGACTAAAATTAGCTATGACGTTTGAAAGGCACTGGAGGAGAATACTTAGTAAGCTTCAGAACTCCACAGCATGTGGAATCAAGTCAGTGTTTATGTAGAGTTTTGAAGAAAGCAAGTTAAAAGCAGTTTTCTCTACAGGTTCAGGTATTATTCCACTCTGCCAAACTTGTTTTACTGAAGGATTTTTTTTCCTGTGGTATGAAACATTTGGTTTCATTACTGTGAGAGTTTGAATTCTGACTTTTGATGTTTTTTATTGAATATATTTGGTATAAGGGTGGGCAAGCATTATCAAAAAGTGCTGGGGTTTCGTAATAGCAGTGTGCTGGTCAGATGTCTGTTTAGTGGTTCCTTTAGCTGCTCTTACTTTTGATTAGTGATCACCACACCTGCCCTAATGGAAGAAATTTATTCCCAAGAAAAATAAGCATCATTGTTCTTATTTAGATTCAAAAAACATGGTGGCAAAACAGATTTATTGATGGTGATATCAGTCCTGAGATGCAGACATAATGTTCTCTACACAACATGTCTTGCCATTAACCAAAGTGGACATTTTTTTATATACATGTTCTCACACACATACACACACAGCCATGATCATTTTTTGAATAAGCTGAGATACTTTGTTTTACTATTGTGAGGTCTGTGTTCTGCGGGTGTGATAGAAATTGCACGATGTACCTTTCTTTCCTTTTGTCTTTGTTAATATTCGTCTTGAGTTACCAGTCTTTTAGTTGCTTCTCTATCGGTGTACTGTGAGCATAGATTTTAAACAGGACAAGATCTGTTTATGTCTTAAAGGTAGTACATCTCAACCCTTAGTAGACTGAATAAAGAAGTTATTGTTATTTAGTCAGAATACTTCATTATAGCTTACACTGATTTTCCTTGTCAAGGATTTACTTTTTTGAGCTGAACCAGCCATTCAGTACAAAGACTGCAGAATGCTGTATTGTATTTAGTAACACGGCAGTTCTTTGTGATGTGCAAAGGAGAAGTTAGAGCTGTGCTACAGCTAACCTGCATTTAAACTTAACTCCAGTGTTATACCCATTGGTCATAGTTTTATTTCTCTTCCACTACACTCTCTAGATCCTTCCAATATAATACTAAGCTTAGAATAGTTATCCTTTTTCTTTTAAACAAAAAATATTTCTTGCCTCCCAAAACTAAAAATTTTTCATTATTTGATATTAAAAGGGAGACTGGTGCTAATATTTTTGAATCCTGTTTTTTTCTTTAAATCATATCTACCCCCTCTTTAAAGATATTGCTATCTTTAAAGATCTCATAGAAGAGAGGTCTCTTGAGAAGCCATATTGTTACCACTGGCTTCCATGTTGAATCAGACAGGTGTTCTTCCAGCTTTACTTGCTGTGTTTGAGTGAGACTGACACAGAAGCTTTTGATGGTCAGGTATATCATAAATTATTAAACGTACCTTCCAATGTTTCTGAAACTTCAGAGAAGGCAAGATGATTTAGTAGATGGGAATCTACCCATAATAAGCTGTACTGATCTTGACTGGAGAAGCAGACCACCTGTGCCTTTCTATATTCTTTTGTTTTATTTATTTATTTATTTTTTCTGTTAACTGGAGTAGGTCACTGATCAGAGTTTGACCAGTTGCAGTGTTCGCCTGGGTAGAGAATTTCAGTAAGAACAAACACGTAGGGCAATAAGAACAAACAGCAAGCAAGTAATAGATAAAATAAGAGAAATATGATCATCTCCACTCACAACTAGTTTATTATGTGTTTGGAACATGGATGCCAAAAAAATGCACCACACTCTTGAGGTGAATTTTGGCATCCATTTCAAAAACCCATAACAAGGGTTACAACTGGAAGTCCGATCATAATTCTTTGCTGTTCGTAAAGCTTTGTCAACTCCATGCAAAGTGTAGGAACCTAAATTCGGGAAGTTTTGAAAGCCTGTAAATCTTGGTATCCTCAGTTTCATTGCTTAGGAATTCTTGCCAAATCCAAATATAATGGGGGATAAAGAACCAAAGTTTAGGACAGGTTTTAAATATTGCTCTTATTCACTTAAAAACTTAATAGAACAACTTTTGCATCACTTTGCATTCTCTGAAGAATAAGTATGAAATTCTAATGTCTGGTCTTATGGATTGTGTAATCCTCACTGTTTTATGAGAAAATACTACTTTTATACACACATATATATATATATAGAGAGAGAGAGAGAGAGGGAAGAAGCAATAATGAAAAATTCAGGGGCAGTTGATAGGCATAGACAACAGGCAGAAATGTATCTTTTTAATTTTTGCTACTAAGCTGCCAACTGTCTGCTTGTGAAAGTGCTGTTACTGATCGGGTATTGTGCTAGGGAAGCTACGTACATGTTTTAACTTTTGCCCAATAATGGTGCCTCAGTGCTCTGTGATATTTTAAGTAAGTACCAGTGTTTACATTAGGAAGATACATCTTTTCGCAGTTTAGGACAATGTACATCTATGTACGATATCACATGACACATGACTCTGGTAACATTAGTCAAAGAAAGAGAAACATACATGTAGTAGTGTGGGTTATGCAGGATTTGGAGCAGTCCTATGTGTGCATATTTAAAAAGGAAAAATCACATGTTATAGCGCAGTAAGAATAAGTGAGGCTTAAACAGACAAAAGGGAAGTAGTAGGCATGTTAGGTGATGCGGCCTGAGCTGCAGCACTTGCATGTGTTTTACTTGAAACAGTGTTGTGATCTAACTTTGATATAGGTAGGGATTTCCATGCTGTCTAACTGTAGGGAGTTCCAAAGCTTAGTAGCAAGGACTGAGAAAATGTCAGAGTAATGGAGCCTTGCTGGGAGGTCTGTAGTGTTGGGACAGAGCAGGAATGACTCCTAAGGTTATAGGAGGGGGTAGATGCATTTACCCTCATTGTGAGAGGTGAGATGGTTTATTGATGTAGTACATCATACACAGAAGATCTTAGGAGGAGGATGTTTGCTGTACCCATAGTGGGAGCCATTTCTGTCCATAAGGTTTCAGCAAATTTGTCAAACTGATGGCTTGTAGTTAACAGGGTGTGATGTGCCACCATTTTTAGGAAATCCTAGTGACTTGTTGCTAGAATTCTGATATGCATCCCATCTTCATATGCTTTTTGAAGAATAATGACACTGGTTTAACAGGATTCTCATTGAAAGCCCAGCTGTGGATGTGTGGAGTATATGTTTGTAATGTCATTAACTGCTGTTTACAGCTTCTTCTTCCTTGGCAGTGGGTGCTTTGCTTCCTAACGGTATATATATCATTCTTTCCTTTCCCATGGGGTTTAAAACCTTTTCAAAACATACTTGCGGTGAAGTTATAAATATAGTTTGAAGAAAGTGGACCATTATTTGCTAGAATGTTGCACTTATTTTTCAAGTTTCCTGATCACAGCTATTTGCAGTCTATCTATTTTTACAGTGACACAACTGTTGACATAGATAACTGATGCTGTAAATAGTTGCAATGCCAGGATAACTGCATATAGAACTCCCTTGGGAACAATTCTAGGTAAGGAGGCGGTAGTAGCAATTCTGTTTTCTGCCTGGATAGCTGGAGAAATACTGGATGTCAAAGGTTAGGAGCCCTTTAATCCTCCTGGAATGCTCCACAGTACTGAAGGCATGAGGGCTAGTACATTAACAGGGTCCACCTGTTAATGCAAATTTTTCTAATGCCACTGATACAGCAGAGCTGTGTCAAGTCCATTATGTGTATTTGGTGGCATAGAGTTTCACTAAAGGAAGGCACATGGCTGCTTTTGCATTAATATAATGCCTTAGACAGGGGCCATAGCAGGAGACTATCTCTGCTTATACTTGCCAATGTTTTCCTTAACTCCAGCCTTTAAGTAGTGATAAATATGACATTTTAAATGGTCCATAGCCTTATTTCCTATAAACTTGTTATAGATGTGACTGTCTGGCAGTTGAGTTAACAGCTTGGTAAAAAAAATACAATCTCTTATGAAGTGTGTTTTATTAACATGTTAGTACTTTCACTTTTACAAATATAAAGACTTCATAAGAATGAAATTTATAGCAAAACACCACCTTTTTGGATACTTTCTTCTTTTGTAGAGAGTTACAATTTTTTTTAGCTTTTACAAAATTTTAGCATAATATTTTTAATATAAAAAGTAAAGAGAAAAATATAGGAAACAATAAAGGACTGCAATTAAATATATTCAGTAGTTTTATGCCAGCAATAATCCCATGCATGGAACAAATTCCCACCAGTGAACTGAGTTGAGCTTTATAGACTCTCAATCCTTGCAGAGCTTTGTTATGTTCACCTTTATGAGGTATCTGGAACCTTTGCTTCATTAGTAGAACACCAGACTCAAATTTCCTCCATCATGTCAAGCACTTTTTAATTAGCAGCTGTTCTGTCAGTTTTCATTTATAGGTTATAGCTTTCTTTGGTATCTGCAGAGATAAACGTAACAGAGAATGGCAGTTAACAGTGTCAGGAAACATCCTCTCAAAGTGATATTATAAAAAAGCACGGGTTAAGGTAAATGGATATTTCCAAAGTTTGGAAATAAATACCCTCTCAAATTGTCCTAACCTAGACCACTCCCAAAATACATGGCATTAAGTTTGCTAGCCCTTCCAGCATCTGTTGTCTAATCCTTGATGTTTTCAAGCAGGTCTAAAGAGCATATTCAAATGTTTAGCTAGGCTTTGCCAGCAAAAATATCTGTAAAGCTTAGCCTTAGTAGCACACCTTGGGAGATGTATTAGTTTAGCACAGCAGTCTTTGAACGTGTGACACTTTAAGTCATTTTTCCAGCTAATTCTAAATTTATTTGTAGCACATTGTTTGCAATGTAAGCAGGGATCAGATTTTGTCCTTTTCATTCATTCCTCAACTGATGTGTTCAGATCTGACACTCATCATCATTGGATCCTAGAACGCTTGACCTCCTCCATTTGCTCATAATGCCCAGCCAACCTAACGTACCTCAGAACTCATTTGCTGCCATTAGGTATCAGATACAGATTTCTTAGGTCTCGAGCATTTTTGGATTTTATCTATCTTTCTCCAGGTTGAAGTTAGTTAACATTTTTCTTTTTACCTTTTTTCTTCCTCCAACCCATAATATATGAGTTAGTTGTTTACTGATCCTAGCTACCATTTTTGGGTACTTCTGTCAGTACCATTGTTGGTATCCCTCTGTACCCTTCTGAATACTTTTCCTACTGTTGTTCGTAGTTTTTCTACTTTTTCTCTCTCTTTCTTCCTTCCTTCTCCATTTAAAAAAATCTTTACAGCCCATTAGAGGGCTCCTCTATTAATGGATTAGTTATTCTTTAATTTAGCGAAGTAGGTTGTTGCTTCTCTACATTTTGTTCTGTGTGGATTTGTTTATTGATATGTCGGATAAGTCCTCGGGGTTCAAAAAATGCATTTCTTGTGGGCACAAGCTTCCCAACACAGATGCCCACAGGGAATACATATACTGTCTAGGTCCTGCACACTTTGAAGTGGATCAGTGCAATCTGCTCTGGTTTTAACACCAGAGCTTTAACAGATTTCAAGAATAAACTTGTCTTATGAGGTCTTTTGCCTTCTACTTCTACCCCCTTTGGTTGCTGGGGCTCAAACCCCCTCAAAAAGGTCAAACAAGTAAGGCTGATACTTTGCCTAAAGAAAAGGAGTCCCAAAGAATCTCTCCAGATCGATCTTCAGTGTCGACATTGGCTCCTTCAACAGACTCCCCTGTTAAAGTGAATAAAAAGTTGGCTCTGTTGGTCACAGATCAGACAGTTCAAAAGCCAAGATACCCTCATATATGTTCTCCACTGCTCCTATTGGATCCAATTCCATCTAGGCTTCCTTCTCCCTTCCTACAGTAATCACCTCGAAGACACTCTAGCCCATCTTCCACTATGTCCTCTTGCAGATCCCCCAGCCATCTTTCTGAAGCAGATGTGGATAGGATGATGAGGAAATTCTTCAAAGCGCAGATACAGATAGGGGTTCTCCCAACTGAGACCCCAACCAGGGCTGCAAGCAGATATCTGTCCACCTCCCCTCTAATATCTGTTTATGTCTTAAAGGTAGTACATCTCAACCCTTAGTAGACTGAATAAAGAAGTTATTGTTATTTAGTCAGAATACTTCATTATAGCTTACACTGATTTTCCTTGTCAAGGATTTACTTTTTTGAGCTGAACCAGCCATTCAGTACAAAGACTGCAGAATGCTGTATTGTATTTAGTAACACGGCAGTTCTTTGTGATGTGCAAAGGAGAAGTTAGAGCTGTGCTACAGCTAACCTGCATTTAAACTTAACTCCAGTGTTATACCCATTGGTCATAGTTTTATTTCTCTTCCACTACACTCTCTAGATCCTTCCAATATAATACTAAGCTTAGAATAGTTATCCTTTTTCTTTTAAACAAAAAATATTTCTTGCCTCCCGAAACTAAAAATTTTTCATTATTTGATATTAAAAGGGAGACTGGTGCTAATATTTTTGAATCCTGTTTTTTTCTTTAAATCATATCTACCCCCTCTTTAAAGATATTGCTATCTTTAAAGATCTCATAGAAGAGAGGTCTCTTGAGAAGCCATATTGTTACCACTGGCTTCCATGTTGAATCAGACAGGTGTTCTTCCAGCTTTACTTGCTGTGTTTGAGTGAGACTGACACAAAAGCTTTTGATGGTCAGGTATATCATAAATTATTAAACGTACCTTCCAATGTTTCTGAAACTTCAGAGAAGGCAAGATGATTTAGTAGATGGGAATCTACCCATAATAAGCTGTACTGATCTTGACTGGAGAAGCAGACCACCTGTGCCTTTCTATATTCTTTTGTTTTATTTATTTATTTATTTTTTCTGTTAACTGGAGTAGGTCACTGATCAGAGTTTGACCAATTGCAGTGTTCGCCTGGGTAGAGAATTTCAGTAAGAACAAACAAGTAGGGCAATAAGAACAAACAGCAAGCAAGTAATAGATAAAATAAGAGAAATATGATCATCTCCACTCACAACTAGCTTATTATGTGTTTGGAACATGGATGCCAAAAAAATGCACCACACTCTTGAGGTGAATTCTGGCATCCATTTCAAAAACCTATAACAAGGGTTACAACTGGAAGTCCATTCATAATTCTTTGCTGTTCGTAAAGCTTTGTCAACTCCATGCAAAGTGTAGGAACTTAAATTCAGGAAGTTTTTTAACAGTTTTGAAAGCCTGTAAATCTTGTATCCTGTTTCATTGCTTAGGAATTCTTGACAAATCCAAATATAATGGGGGATAAAGAACCAAAGTTTAGGACAGTTTTTAAATATTGCTCTTATTCACTTAAAAACTTAATAGAACAACTTTTGCATCAGTTTGCATTCTCTGAAGAATAAGTATGAAATTCTAATGTCTGGTCTTATGGATTGTGTAATCCTCACTGTTTTATGAGAAAATACTAATTTTATACACATATATATATATATATATATATATATATATAGAGAGAGAGAGAGAGAGACAGAGGGAAGAAGCAATAACGAAAAATTCAGGGGCAGTTGATAGGCATAGACAACAGGCAGAAATGTATCTTTTTAATTTTTGCTAAGCTGCCAACTGTCTGCTTGTGAAAGTGCTGTTACTGATCGGGTATTGTGCTAGGGAAGCTACTTACATGTTTTAACTTTTGCCCAATAATGGTGCCTCAGTGCTCTGTGATATTTTAAGTAAGTACCAGTGTTTACATTAGGAAGATACATCTTTTCGCAGTTTAGGGCAATGTACATCTATGTACGATATCACATGACACATGACTCTGGTAACAGTAGTCAAAGAAAGAGAAACATACATGTAGTAGTGTGGGTTATGCAGGATTTGGAGCAGTCCTATGTGTACATATTTAAAAAGGAAAAATCACATGTTATAGCGAAGTAAGAATAAGTGAGGCTTAAACAGACAAAAGGGAAGTAGTAGACATGTTAGGTGACGTGGCCTGAGCTGCAGCACTTGCATGTATTTTACTTGAAACAGTGTTGTGATCTAACTTTGATATAGGTAGGGATTTCCATGCTGTCTAACTGTAGGGAGTTCCAAAGCTTAGTAGCAAGGACTGAGAAAATGTCAGAGTAATGGAGCCTTGCTGGGAGGTCTGTAGTGTTGGGACAGAGCAGGAATGACTCCTAAGGTTATAGGAGGGGGGTAGATGCATTTACCCTCATTGTGAGAGGTGAGATGGTTTATTGATGTAGTACATCATACACAGAAGATCCTAGGAGGAGGATGTTTGCTGTACCCATAGTGGGAGCCATTTCTGTCCATAAGGTTTCAGCAAATTTGTCAAACTGATGGCTTGTAGTTAACAGGGTGTGATGTGCCACCATTTTTAGGAAATCCTAATGACTTGTTGCTAGAATTCTGATATGCATCCCATCTTCATATGCTTTTTGAAGAATAATGACACTGGTTTAACAGGATTCTCATTGAAAGCCCAGCTGTGGATGTGTGGAGTATACGTTTGTAATGTCATTAACTGCTGTTTACAGCTTCTTCTTCCTTGGCAGTGGGTTCTTTGCTTCCTAACTGTATATATCATTCTTTCCTTTCCCATGGGGTTTAAAACCTTTTCAAAACATACTTGCTGTGAAGTTATAAATATAGTTTGAAGAAAGTGGACCATTATTTGCTAGAATGTTGCACTTATTTTTCAAGTTTCCTGATCACAGCTATTTGCAGTCTATCTATTTTTACAGTGACACAACTGTTGACATAGATAACTGATGCTGTAAATAGTTGCGATGCCAGGATAACTGCATATAGAACTCCCTTGGGAACAATTCTAGGTAAGGAGGCGGTAGTAGCAATTCTGTTTTCTGCCTGGATAGCTGGAGAAATACTGGATGTCAAAGGTTAGGAGCCCTTTAATCCTCCTGGAATGCTCCACAGTACTGAAGGCATGAGGGCTAGTACATTAACAGTGTCCACCTGTTAATGCAAATTTTTCTAATGCCACTGATACAGCAGAGCTGTGTCAAGTCCATTATGTGTATTTGGTGGCATAGAGTTTCACTAAAGGAAGGCACATGGCTGCTTTTGCATTAATATAATGCCTTAGACAGGGGCCATAGCAGGAGACTATCTCTGCTTATACTTGCCAATGTTTTCCTTAACTCCAGCCTTTAAGTAGTGATAAATATGACATTTTAAATGGTCCATAGCCTTATTTCCTATAAACTTGTTATAGATGTGACTGTCTGGCAGTTGAGTTAACAGCTTGGTAAAAAAAATACAATCTCTTATGAAGTGTGTTTTATTAACATGTTAGTACTTTCACTTTTACAAATATAAAGACTTCATAAGAATGAAATTTATAGCAAAACACCACCTTTTTGGATACTTTCTTCTTTTGTAGAGAGTTACAATTTTTTTTAGCTTTTACAATAATATTTTTAATATAAAAAGTAAAGAGAAAAATATAGGAAACAATAAAGGACTGCAATTAAATCTATTCAGTAGTTTTATGCCAGCAAGAATCCCATGCATGGAACAAATTCCCACCAGTGAACTGAGTTGAGCTTTATAGACTCTCAATCCTTGCAGAGCTTTGTTATGTTCACCTTTATGAGGTATCTGGAACCTTTGCTTCATTAGTAGAACACCAGACTCAAATTTCCTCCATCATGTCAAGCACTTTTTAATTAGCAGCTGTTCTGTCAGTTTTCATTTATAGGTTATAGCTTTCTTTGGTATCTGCAGAGATAAACGTAACAGAGAATGGCAGTTAACAGTGTCAGGAAACATCCTCTCAAAGTGATATTATAAAAAAGCACGGGTTAAGGTAAATGGATATTTCCAAAGTTTGGAAATAAGTACCCTCTCAAATTGTCCTAACCTAGACCACTCCCAAAATACATGGCATTAAGTTTGCTAGCCCTTCCAGCATCTGTTGTCTAATCCTTGATGTTTTCAAGCAGGTCTAAAGAGCATATTCAAATGTTTAGCTATGCTTTGCCAGCAAAAACATCTGTAAAGCTTAGCCTTAGTAGCACACCTTGGGAGATGTATTAGTTTAGCACAGCAGTCTTTGAACGTGTGACACTTTAAGTCATTTTTCCAGCTAATTCTAAATTTATTTGTAGCACATTGTTTGCAATGTAAGCAGGGATCGGATTTTGTCCTTTTCATTCATTCCTCAACTGATGTGTTCAGATCTGACACTCATCATCATTGGATCCTAGAATGCTTGACCTCCTCCATTTGCTCATAATGCCCAGCCAACCTAACGTACCTCAGAACTCATTTGCCATTAGGTATCAGATACAGATATCTTAGGTCTCGAGCATTTTTGGATTTTATCCATATTTCTCCAGGTTGAAGTTAGTTAACATTTTTCTTTTTACCTTTTTTCTTCCTCCAACCCATAATATATGAGTTAGTTGTTTACTGATCCTAGCTACCATTTTTGGGTACTTCTGTCAGTACCATTGTTGGTATCCCTCTGTACCCTTCTGAATACTTTTTCTACTGTTGTTCGTAGTTTTTCTACTTTTTCTCTCTCTTCCTTCCTTCCTTCTCCATTTAAAAAAATCTTTACAGCCCAATAGAGGGCTCCTCTATTAATGGATTAGTTATTCTTTAATTTAGCGAAGTAGGTTGTTGCTTCTCTACATTTTGTTCTGTGTGGATTTGTTTATTGATATGTCGGATAAATCCTCGGGGTTCAAAAAATGCATTTCTTGTGGGCACAAGCTTCCCAACACAGATGCCCACAGGGAATACATATACTGTCTAGGTCCTGCACACTTTGAAGTGGACTGTGCAATCTGCTCTGGTTTTAACACCAGAGCTTTAACAGATTTCAAGAATAAACTTGTCTTATGAGGTCTTTTGCCTTCTACTTCTACCCCCTTTGGTTGCTGGGGCTCAAACCCCCTCAAAAAGGTCAAACAAGTAAGGCTGATACTTTGCCTAAAGAAAAGGAGTCCCAAAGAATCTCTCCAGATCGATCTTCAGTGTCGACATTGGCTCCTTCAATAGACTCCCCTGTTAAAGTGAATAAAAAGTTGGCTCTGTTGGTCACAGATCAGACAGTTCAAAAGCCAAGATACCCTCATATATGTTCTTCACTGCTCCTATTGGATCCAATTCCATCTAGGCTTCCTTCTCCCTTCCTACAGTAATCACCTCGAAGACACTCTAGCCCATCTTCCACTATGTCCTCTTGCAGATCCCCCAGCCATCTTTCTGAAGCAGATGTGGATAGGATGATGAGGAAATTCTCCAAAGCGCAGATACAGATAGGGGTTCTCCCAACTGAGACCCCAACCAGGGCTGCAAGCAGACATCTGTCCACCTCCCCTCTAATATCTCCTTCTCCAAAATCCCTCGTGGTGCTTACTTCAGATCCAAAGACTGTTCTTTGACTCTGATGGTTCCCCTGAGCTGACCGACGCAGAGTATCTCTGAGGCGAATGACTCTTGGTGCTGGATCCAGTGGTTTGGATTCAGCTTTAAAACATTTGGAGCCATCTCTTCCCCTCAGAGCCTCAGCACTGTATAGCTTGGGTCCAATTCCCTCCTCGGTCAGAGTGCTGGTAGGTTTGCAGGGCTGACGAGCCTTGACATTCTGGCTTTGGAGCCATTGACTTCTGTTTCCCCTAGGTGTTCTGCCTTTGAAGTTGTGGAGAGGGTTTTCTATTTGGCTGGAGAAGAAATACATGCCTCATACTTTTCTTTGCTCTGAGCCTTGACCATCCCTTCCACTGGGACAGCCAGCTTGAACAAGTCTTCAGTTGGTCCATCAGGACATTGTTATCTTTTCCAACTCTTCCTCAGAACATCCCACTGAGGAAGTCCCTCGGAAGAGGCTGTGTAAGATGAAAAACTTAAATCCCCCCCCCCCGGAATCTCTCACAGAGGACACTGATTTTTATGACAGGGAGGGGGTCCCTCAGATCACCACCTGATGAAAAGTGGAAATCCTGTGGCTCCTGAAACCAAAAGATGGTAGGTCCTCCAAACAACCTCCCACAAGTAATCTATGTTCCTGGAGGCTATTGGGTCTGTCCCATTTACTTCTTGGGTGACCTCCCCAGCCGGTGAACTCACTGACCTTGTCTCTCAGCAGACTTGGAAGGAACAGGACCCTGTTGAGCCAATGCTGAAAAGACCAGATAAAATTCTAGCCTCCCCCCTAAAGACTGCACACACTGGAGCAAGGGAGTACCAGTTGATGATGTAGTTGTGGATGCAGCTGTGGAAGAGCTGGCAGAGTAGAGTTCTTCTGTGCATTCACCAAGACTGAAAAGAGAGTTGATCAAAGAATTTACCAAATCTCTTTCTGGGGCCATGTTGTCCAAGGATGAAAACAGAATCTCCTCACAATTGGCCACCTTTGAATCCATCTCAAATGTGTCCATGAGGTTGATCTACCATGTGGAGAAAGGTACCTCATGTGCTGCAGGTTCAAGCATAGCCATCAGAAGACATGCCTGGATGCACTTATGTGATTTTGCAGAGCCATTTGTCTTCTTTCATTAATAAGCCTTTTGATGGATCTTCTCTGTTTGGACCCAAGGTTAAGAACATTTTCTCTAGGTGTGAACAGGAGGGAAAGACCCTTTCTGCTGTGGTATATATTTTTCTGTTGCTCAAAGACCCTTCTCTAGGAACCAGTAGAAAGATCAGGATTAATTCAGAGATAGTTCTGCTGGGGGCAGAGGGGGGAACTCCAATGGAAGATGCTGCCCTTATGGCAGAGGTAGTCTGCAGTACCAGTGCTTTAGGGACTCCTTCAAAGATAAGTCCTATCAGCACTCCTGAGATGGGGACCTGACTGTTCCTCTCTGGGTGCAGTCGGGGGTATTTTAATTATGCACCAGAGAGCCTGGATCATATCCAGAGGTTATATCATACCATTTTCCCTATCCCCTCCCACAGTCCTGAATAAAATCCTCGATGTTCCACCCAGTCAGAGGGAAGCAGCATGTTTAAAAATGAAATAAAGTTGCTAGAAAAAAAATCATCCAAGAGATCTCCTTAGACCAGAGAGGGTTCAGAACTTATTCAAGATTCTTCTTAGCACCAAAAAAGCCAGGGACTTCAGATCATATCTGGAGCTCAGCATGTCAAACCAGTATGTTCAGAATACAAAGTTTTGGATGGTAATGGTTTAGTCCATTTTGCCTCTGTTGTATGATTGGTTGTGTTTAACAGATCTGCAGGATGCATACCATCACATCAAATGGCAGTCCAGAAGATGTGCTTCTGGCTGGGAGCCAGTCATTAGCAGTTCACAGCACTACCCTTTGGTCTCACCACAACCCTCACGGTGTTCACCAAATGCATGGCAGTGGTAGCAACTCACTTCAGACTGCAGGGATCCCAGGTAGTTCTATAGGTGGATGACTGACCTCCTACTGCTCCAAACAGGCATTGACTTCTACAGGCAAGAGACTACTTGCTTCAGTTGTGTTCTCATCTTGGGTTAACAGTCAATTACAAGTCTCAACTCACCCCAAAACAGAGTCTGGAGTTTGTAGGTGCTCATCTGAACAGAGTCTATCAAATAGCCTCACCGGCCTATACTTGAATAAACACACTGCAGTCCCAAGTTAAGAAAGTGATTCAAAGTTCAGCTGTTCCAACCCTGATTGATACTACAGTTTTTGGGTTCTCTTGTAGCAGCTATCACCCTTTTCCCTCTGGCCAAGTTCCATATGATAATCCTTCAATGGGACTCTGTTGACTCAGTGGTCATTTCCACAACACTCATTATCCATTCCAATCAAGATCACACTAGCTTGAGAAAGGTATCTCCTGTGGTGGATCTATTCAAACCAGCTCTGCAAAGGCTGCCTCTTCATTCTTCCCTTGCCCAAGGCTACAGTGTCCACAGACACCACCCAGTTTAGGTGGGGGGGGGCACTACTTGGGAAGGACAGTCCAATGTACATGGTCACCCAAACAGGCCAAGACACATATGAATGACCTGGAGATGAGAGCTGGCATAATTGGCCTTTCAAGACATTCTTCCAATTGGGACAATTGATATTCAGATGGACAATATGTCACTAGTCTTGTACATCAACAAATGAGGGGGAACTAGATCTTATCTTCTTTGATGAGAAGCCATGAGACTATGGCGATGGGCGAGGTCATCCAGTAAATTTCCAATAGCAATGCATATTCCAGGGAAATCCAACATGATTGCTGGCAAACTAAGCAGATCCATTCTGATGCTTCACAAGTGGTTTCTCAATGTCAATGTGGTGGAGAGAATTTTCCTTCAATGGGGCCAGCTATGCTGTGATCTATTTGTCTATCACCTCAACAACAAGTGCAGCAGGCTTTTTGTTCTGATCCTTCCATTGGGGGAGTCACTGAGAGACGGTCTAGTTCACAATTGGCCCTCCAGTCTCCTTTATGCTTTCCCACCCTTTCCACTACTTCCCAGTTTTTTTTTCAAAAAGCAGTTCTGTTGAAGAGCACAGTTATCCTCATTGCACACTTTTGGCCTACTTCAGATTTGTTTTTCATTTCTATGGACTTATCTTCAACGTCCACCTTGGATTCTGGATCCGACTCTAGACCTCCTGTCTCAAATGACAGGCATGACTCATCCAGACGTAACATGCTTCAAGCTGACCACATGGTTTCTCCAGTTCCAGTAATTGTTGCACAGTCTGGCCTGTCCTCCCCAGTCTATCAAATTTTATCTTCCCTTAATGCTTCCACTAGAAAGACCTACAGAAGTAAATGGAAAGGTTTTGCCTTCTGGGACCTTAGCAAAGATCTGGACCCATTTCGGGCACCTGTGCCTTTGATCCTTGAAATTCTAGCTTCAGTCTTTAATGAAGGATCTAGTTTCTCAATTATTAAAGGTCAATTGGCTGCCAATTCTAATTTCCACTTGGGTGAAAATAACTCTACCTTAATCTTGTCTAAACTATGCAAGGCCTTTCTTAAGGGAGCATTTTTGCTTAGGCCTTCATTAAAGGATCCTACTTCTCCTTGAGATTTAAATGTAATGCTTCAGGCATTAACTCAGTCTCCCTTTGAACCTTCAGCCAAAACAGACTTTAAACATTTTTCTTGGAAAACCACTTTTCTGGTTGCTATTACATCAGCTAGAAGAGTATCTGAACTCCAGGCTATATCCTCCAAACCTCCTTACACAATTTTTCACAAAGACAAGATGTCATTGCGAACAAACTTATCATTTTACCTAAGGCAGCTTCTGAGTCAAACATAAACCACAAAACAAACTAAAAAATGGTCACAGCAGTTTGTCAAAGTAACAAAGCAGAAGAAACTTTGTTTTAATAAAATTTAATTGAAGTGCTTTTCATTTGTACAATGTGCAAACTTCCTCAGAAACCTTATTAACATTTAAAACATGTATAAATATACTCAGGTGTACCTGGTTAACCAATTCAATTGCTCAAACTTACTTTACCACTTTCTTAAAGGCACACTAAATATATTGATACTTTACTCCAAAGAAGTAAGCATACTTCTGTAAGCCAATTTGTATCCATGAATAAAAAGACAAAAGTACAAAAATATAAAAATATATATAAAAAAATAATAAACATATTAATGTCTCCCATTAATAAATGTGTACATAATATACATATAATCAATGTACAGCTAGATTAGTAATACAGAAACTCCACCTCATCCTTTAAACTCTTCAATTTTAAAATACTACTTAAGGAACATGTTTCATTCAAGGCTGGAAAGTTGTATGCATTTAATCTAATCTGCCAGGCTAACTCTAGTTCCTCCAGTCGTAAAGGTGCAGGGCCACCCCTTATGTCTTGGTAGACCTGGTCGATGACCAAAATTTAAAACTGTGTTCAATATGTCCTTGAATATGTTTGGCTAAGGCATTGTCCTGCTTCCTTCTACTGATGGCATATTGGTGCTCATACATTCTTTCACGGAGCCTCCACTCCGTTTTACCAACATAAAATGCAGGACAACATTGGCATTTAGCCAAATAAACCACCATTTTTGAATTACAATTATACCTCAATTTTAATCTAAATTGGGTGCCTCCCACCGTAAACATATTTGCAACTTCTACATATTTGCATTTAGTAACCTTGGGCCAAGCTTTATTACTACATATAATATATACAGCTACTCCTGCATAGACATTATTCGGAAAAACTGGGGTTTGTTTAGAACTAACCCTACCATTTGTGTTAAAATGGGTGATAAGCCCAGTGTTATATTTAGGAGAGGTAAAAATTTGAAATCAATACTTGAACAACAACGTTGGACTTACCCTAAAATAACAGGGATGCACAAATGTCAAAGTTGCAACTTTTGCAAATATGTAGAGGTTGCAAATATGTTTACAGTGGAAGGCACCCAATTTAGATTAAAATTGAGGTATAATTATAATTCAAAAATGGTGGTTTATTTGGCTAAATGCCAATGTTGTCCTGCATTCTATGTTGGTAAAACGGAGTGGAGGCTCCGTGAAAGAATGTATGAGCACCAATATGCCATCAGTAGAAAGAAGCAGGACAATGCCTTAACCAAACATATTCAAGGATATATTGAACACAGTTTTAAATTCTTGGTCATCGACCAGGTCTACCAAGATGTAAGGGGTGGCTCTGCACCTTTACGACTGGAGGAACTAGAGTTAGCCTGGCAGATTAGATTAGATTAAATGCATACAACTTTCCAGGCTTGAATGAAACATGTTCCTTAAGTAGTATTTTAAAATTGAAGAGTTTAAAGAGATGAGGTGGAGTTTCTGTATTACTAATCTAGCTGTACATTGATTATATGTATATTATGTATGCATTTATTAATGGGAGACATTAATATGTTTATTATTTTTTTATATATATTTTTATATTTTTGTACTTTTGCCTTTTTATTCATGGATACAAACTGGCATACAGAAATATGCTTACTTTTTTGGAGTAAAGTATCAATATATTTAATGTGCCTTTAAGAAAGTGGTAAAGTAAGTTTGAGCGATTGGATTGGTTAACCAGGTACACGTGAGTATATACTTGTTTTAAATGTTAATAATGTTTCTGAGGAAGTTTGCACATCATGCAAATGAAAAGCGCTTCAATTAAATTTTATTAAAACAAAATTTCTTCTACTTTGTTACTTTGACAAACTGCTGTGACTGTTTTTTAGTTTGTTTTGTAGTTTATTTAGTTTTCTTGGTTACTAGTCAAACATAAACCAGGTCATTAATCTCCCAGTTTTTGTTCCCAACTCTTCAAACAAAGGGGAGTACATGCCACACCTCCTTGATGTACATAGACAACTTTGCTCTTACCTGCATAGAACCAAAGACTTTAGGAAATCTATCCAGTTATTTGCTTCCTTTTCTCCTACAAGGTTGGGCAAACTAGTATCTAAAGTTACATTGGCCAAATGGTTGACTGATTCGTATAACCTTTGTCTACTGTAATTTAGGATTACCTTTACCAAAACCTCTTAGAGCACATTCCACAAGGTTTATATGGTGGTTTCTTCAGCATTTTGGTCAAAAGCCTCTTTAGATATTTGTGCAGCTGCAACTTGGGTTAATCCTCACACTTTTCATTGCTCATTACAAGTTCGATTTATTTTCCAGGAACAGAGCAGCCTTTGGCTTAGCAGTGCTCCAGAATATCCTTCCATAATAGTTTCCCAAGGTTACAGTAGCTAGGAACTCTTGTCTCATCAGTTGAGGAATGAATGAAAAGAACATCATATAAAGTTATGCACTAACTGTAAAGTTCCATCTGTGTAGTCCATTTTCATTCTTCTCAACCTCCCACCCACCTATCCCCATCTTTTCCTTCGGGAAAGAAAGAGTTGTATAAGAACCTCTGTTTCTTGTTTGAACTTCAGCTTCCTTTCTGCCTTTGATAAATTCCATAATAGGTTGCCATCTTATATCTAGGGGCAGCAAACTTGATCTGAGGTACATAAGTTGGCAGGATTTTATGGGTAAAGGCAGGAGCTTGACAGTTCTAGGATCTGATGATCTGGGAGAAGCAACCAAGTCAGATCCAAGTTTTGAATCCAATCCCATCAGTTGATGAAGAATAAAAGAGGACAATGCAGATGGAATGTTATGGTAAGTGCATAACTTTTTCTTTTATAAACTTTGCTCATCAAACCTCTGTTACCATCTTGCTCACTTCTGGCCACTATCATCCAGCTCACTAACCTGCAGTGTTGTTTTGTGTCTACATTACTTAGTTTAAGACCTCACAAGATAGTATTACATTCTTTGTACCATAAGTTACAATGCCAGGCTTCACCACTGTTCCAACAAAATGAGTCCGATCTGAGAAAGTCAATTTCCTGAAAAAGATCTTTCCAGAGAAAAACAGTGCTTGTGTTTGCTTCATCCAGTTGGAAAAATGCCACCAACATGATTCCTTGAGATTTAATTGTATAATTGGGGCAAATTAACCTCCAGTCATTAATGACTATGATCCCCATGGCACTTTTTACTGCTTTTATGAGAGCTGTATCTCTCAACTCTCCAGATTTTTACCTCCTATAATTGGTCTGCCCCTCATAAAATTTGTGGTTTTCTGGTAAATCTCAGAGGACTGAAGTCACTAAATAACATACATTTGAGTTTCAGACTAGATATCCTTAAAAAATGCATGCTAACACAAATCCTGTTATTTTAGCAACGTTGTAGGTTTATAACTATAGTATTTAAAATCTGTCCCTATTATTTTAGGTTTAGTCCAAATTTTTTGTGCTATGAAGTTGAGTGGTGTGGCTGTACTAAAGGTGGAATGATGACCGCATTCATCTCATTTAGTGATAAAAATCTGTTTTCTAAAACTTCTTTTCCAATAAGTCACAAAGATGTGTCCCTCCAGTTTGCCTGGTCTAATTTGAAAGATAATACCCAGTATTGTAGCTTAAATTTAATTTAAAGGTTCATAATTAGATACAACTCCCAAACAGGAAGACATGTTATATCCCAAGGCAATCTAAGCTTACTATTGTATCACAGAAAAGACAGACATTTTTCTTAATTTGAAATAAAAATGCAGAGGAGGAAGGATCAGGAGCCCAGGTGCCCCATTTACAATCCAAAAACTTTTCATCAAGATTAATCATGTAAAATAGTAAAGCATATATATAATGACAGCTAATGTTGCCAGTTTTTATTCTTGTCTTCTTTTTACACTGGTAGCATTTTCATTTTATTTTTCTCTTTAGTGCAGCAGGCAGATAAGTCTAATCAGGCCTATTTTTTAATACACTACTTTTTACCCACTTATTATCCCTTCAGTTGTTGCAAGGTAAGTCCCAAACAACCTTATAGTACAAGTTTGTAATAACTGAGGAGCGAAGGATCTGATAGGGAAATATGGGACATGGCACAGAGAGCCATCATGTTTCTCCAGTTGGTTAGAATCCATAGCCTGGGGAGCAGCATGTGTAATAGCATCATAAAATTCAGCAGCTCCCCAAGTAGGACCCCTGTAAGGCTGCCAGTCTCTACTAGAGGTTTCACATGCAGAAGTTTCCCCTTAAACCCATCCCCTGGGAGAGAACAGCTGATCATCAGCTGCTTCATTTTGCCCCCCCAATCCTACCAGTAAAACAAGTCTACTCCCACTCTTGAGTCATCACCAGCAGAGACAGACATCCTGCTTTTGCCTTGGGCCAGTCTAATGATGTCTGATTTTTTGGCCTAGTTAGGTAAACTTATGCATCAGAGGTCATCCAAAGGTGGTGTGTAACTAAAATTGAAGCAAGTCCATGTAATAAGTTTTTTTTTCCAAGTAATGCCTAAAAGAACTTGTGGTAGTACAGTTTGCCAGTACAGACATCTAGAAGTACTATGAAAAATATTGTTTTGTTACCATGCTACAGATGTGGGTTTTAATTTGCAATTTTTTTTTCACATTGTTGTTCATTACGACTTTGGATGCCCTACTCCCTTTTTATACTGAAAATCTACAAAGGTTTTGCTTACTTAGACTTTATTGTTCTTCCATATATTCCTCTCAGCACTGTGGCCTTAACAACAGTGGTAATTTATAATTATGTATCACCACTGGGTCTGATTTCTCATACATATGTGAGATCACTCTAAATTTTAAAAATGCATTACTAAAATAATCAAGGTTTAATTTTTCCAAATCTATTGAGTTTCTAAAACCATGATGGGAAAGGACCTCATTCTTACATCAGGGTATAATTAAAGTTCATGAAATGAGTATTGTTCTAATCTTTGATGTTAGCCAAACGTGCTCTTTGCAGCACCTGCAATGTGCCCAGAACTGACTACTTCTGCAATTTTTATGGAGTTATATGTATTTGTAGCATATCTAAATATGACTGTAGATACTTTTTTTATTAGACCCATTGCTCCTACGACAACTGGAATGGTCTGAGTGTCTTTCTTCCACATTGCTCTCATTTCTGCCTGCAAATCTTGATATTTTATGACTTCGTGTCTCTGTACATCAGACACTGTAATTTCTAGATGTAGCTATTTCAGTTATTAATGGTACTTTTGTCCTTTTGTCTTGGACTAATAAATCTTTTTTTCTCATGTTATTTTTGAAGTGTTCAACAATTCATCATTCTCTGTTGGTATCAACAAAAATCAGACAACTGAATTGGCCAAAAAACAAACAAAGAATAAATGGAGAAGGATCAGATGAGAAGGGAAGAAATGTGGAAAAGGCATATAGTGGCAGGTATAGATATATCATGGAACAATCTAATGTTGATCAGGATTTGATGCATGAATGGTTAAGAAGAGGTGAGATGAAACCAAAGGATGAGAGGTTAATAATGGCAACCCTGGATAGTAGACTAAACACATGTTGGTGTACAAAATCTATTGAAAATGTGGTAGAAACAGACAACTGTAGGTTCTGTAAAAAAAGAATCAGAAAGAGTCACACACAATGTTGCAGAGTGTGATACACTCATGGCAAATGGCCTGTTCACTGAAAATCACAATAATGTGGCAAGATTGTTGCACTGGGATCATGCAAACACTAGAATACAGACGTAGCTGAGAAGTATTGGAAACATGAACCGCAAAACATTACAGAGAATGATGAATTGTTTGAACTAAAAATAACATGGACGAAAGTGTATGTTATGCTTGTGTCTGTCTACTCAGAACGGTGTACACTAAAGTGTAGGCATTAATGAATCCCATGGTTTGTCTTATGTAAGTTGATTAACATAACTAATTCTTATCATTAATAACACTGCTTATCAACAAACCTAATCACGTAAGCATTCTTAGGTTTCTGCAACTGTACTACATTAGTATAATCTTACATATTTTTAAGTGATACAAATGTTTACAGTCTTCAATACCAGTTTTACTTTGCAATACCTTGTCTCTGACCTGTGCCATAACTGAAGTGGTTTCTTGGACAATTCAACTTACCTGTGAATAAATGAATGCAAACATTATATACATATACACACACACACACACACACACACATATATATATATATATATATATATATATATATATATATATATATATATGGTTTAGCATCACAATGTCGCAGCTGCAGTGTGCAACAATGAATATTCGAAAGTAAGTCTGCACAGGTTTGTACGTGAGAAAAAAACATGTGGAATGCACAGCAGCAAATGGTAGTATATGTTCGCTGTTGTGAGTTTGGCATGTTGGATGAAGATCGCGCTACAGTGGGGATCAGGAACTGTACCCTTTCCTGCACTGTAGTGCGATCTTGGAGTATGTATATATAGGCTGCAAGGGATGAGGGAGGATTGCCCCCCTGCAAAACGTGTGTTGCACGCCACCGGATGTGGTGGTATGTTTGAAAAATGTCGACAATTCAAAATCGAATTGTCAACATTTTTTTACGTTCGTTCTTTTTCTCGGTCACTATCATAACTTTCGACAATGTTTTTCAAGTATGTAAGTACTCGCAAAAAACAAGTTTGACATTATGATATTAAACCTCTATAAATATATATATATATATATATATATATATATATATATATATATACACACACACACACACACACACACACACACATAAATGTATATTAATATTATGCATGTATTTTTATTATTTGTACTTCTCATCGAAGATACAACCCTGATCCAACATGGACACTTTTCAGAGTAAGCCCAGAAATACTTGCTTAGTAGTAAAATGTAGGCAAGTATAACTATAAATATAAATAGAGCTCCAAGACTTAAAACAACAGCAAAGTTTGCTACAGATGGTCTTTACTAAATTACCTCGTGACTATTCATGCCTAAGCAAACTGGGGCAGCTTAATTTCTTGAAAAGTAGTACCTCTGTGCGATTTTATACACAAATTACTAAACAAAAGTCTATACAATGGTGTGGCAAATTCTGCAAAGTGGTATATACTAGACTTATAGCATATTTACATCATTAAAATCATGGCATATGATTATAGGAGAGTCAATTTCCCTGGGAAAAGTTTTAGTATTAAATATGTATGCAGGAAATCACCAAATGAGCCAACTATAGCTTCTTATGCATAGAATACTTGCGTGTGTATGTGTGTATGTCTGCAGATACTACAACAAGGTTCTAAACTCAGCACCCTGTTTTGGGGTAAACAACTTTCATTGTGATAAAAAGTTATGTCAAGAAAAAGGTAGTTCAAAGAACTATCAAAAGACTTCAGCATATTAGAGTTGACAATTTCTAGAGCAAAGTCAAAATTTGAGGGTAAAGTAGATTCCAATAAGTATAATAAGAAATCCTATTACAGGTAATATCAAGCCCCTAAGGAGATTTAGAAATCCAGTTGGCCAACTTATATACAATAACACTCTACAGAATGTACCCACAGACAAGGAGAGTGCCATTCTTCCCCATAATAGTATAACAGCGATCCAAACATAGTGAGGTCGACTGACATAGTCACACAAAAGGATACAAAGAGTTATCATGAAGAATGAGTATTCAGAGTAGAAATCTGTTAGAATCAGTGTCCCTCAAGGTCCTGTTTTAGGGCCTACTTTTATGTTTTTTATACCTTTGGTAAAGTATCTTATTGTTGGCTACAAAAATATGCAAATAATTGTAAGCTCAAGTTGACTGTCTTCATCATCTGATAACAAGAACAAGATAAATTCATGTGTGGCAAGAATCAATTCAAAAAGTACATCATCCACAACTTTACTTGTAACAAAGATAAAAGTCTGGTAGACGTATACTTGGACATCCTTGTTTTTTAAACTGTTAATATCCTATTGGAGATTGTTGAGAGAATGAAAGATCTGGGTATTTCTATTAACACATTTTCTTTTAGAAAAAAAAAACATTGCTGGTCAAATCTACGGCACTGAAAGAACTTGATTTAATATTTAGGTTTATTACTTCCTGGGATCCCCTGACCCTAACCATCTTATACAAGACTGCAATGCAACTAATCCTTGAGTGTAACAGTATTACTCTGTGTTTACAATATGGTTCAAATCAGTATGTTAGAAATAGTACAGAGGAAGTTATCTAAAGCAAAAAAAATAAAATAAATTAAAAAAAAAATACTGCAACATCACTGGACAGTCTGTGAGATCTCCTTTAATCGAGTTATCAAAATGAAAAGATTATGGCAGGTGTTTCTTACTTAGACCCAGTCATACAGCAGGGCTTGCTGAAATTCAAACAAAAGGACTTGAAAGTTTTCCCAAAATAAAGTAAGCAACTTATTCAGACAGAAAAGAAAAGAAAAGAAAATGTTATTTCCCTCCAGTAACGTGTCGGCCGACTTCTCATAACATCTTCAGTAAACTCTGTGAGCTGGCAAGTCAAAACATTTCCTGACTTATATCCCTTGCAAGGAAAGTTTCCATGTGATTGTGAGGGGGAAAAAGATTTTCAAATTGTTTCTGCACAGGTTTGCATTATTTAAATTCTAGTCTAACATTAAGATCAGTATTTATAACAAACATAAGAACCCACAGAGACAGTGTTTATTGCATTTTATTTACAAAAGGAAATCATTTTAAGCATTATTCAGGCCTTTGTATAATAAACACACTAACACAATTAATTACTCAGTAGTAAATGACCTTTGACTGGTGCAGATAACACTACTAAACAGTAAATCTACTTGGATAATGCAGAGTAACCAGCACTACTCGTAACAAACCCCAGTAGTATTCTAATATGTCACTCCAGAAATGGAATAACTACATCAGAAGAAACTTGTAGTTGAATTAAGTCTTCTTTAGTGGCACTCATTCCTCCATTTCTAAAGTGAAATCTTGTACCATATTTAAATACACAGGATCCTGATGAAAATGTTGTGCTCTGATCTCTCTGTATATTACCACATCACAGTACGTCTGTCACAGAACCTCTCAGGTTGTGCAGCTGAGTTATGGACCAAAAATTCTGTATGCAAACTTGGATAAAAACATCTTACATTCGTTGTTTTCATCTTGGATACAACTTTTATAACTTCTGCCAGCTCTTAAGACTGGTGTGTTGTTCCCTCCTTTCTACACTTAAGAGGTGAGACACCCGTTAACTAAATATCATGGCTCTGTTTTTCTCATTCACATTAAATGACAAGAGTCCCATTTCACAGACATCATTCTGTTTTTCAGTGCATACATTTTCAATGTGTGGCAGCAATTTGAAAATATGTAATCTCAAACACTGAAGCCCACAGGCACATGATCTAGGAGAAAACATCCTTGCCAGTGCATTTCAATTCTGTCTGCTCCTCGGTCAGTAAAATGTATTACCTGGAAGAAAGGAAAAGACAGATAACAAAACAATTGAGACTGTAAACACAAAACACAGAACAGAGCTATCAGTTAAACAAGTTTAAATATAAAGGATGAAAGATATCAGAACTGTTACAAAGTATAGGTGATGGTACATGTCAGTGTTGGTTAAAACAAACACCTTAGTCCTTACTTCCCATACAGTTTATGTAATCACACATGTGGCTGCAGCTATGCACTTCTTGCATCAAACCAACCACAAGTAAAGTATCAAATCATGAGTTAAAGTGGATGTACACAAAGGAAAGGACATGGAAGGAGCTAAAAACAAAGACCATGTTTGTCATTCTAGGTTCACCTGTCACCAACCTAAGGTCTCCCTGCCAGTAAAAGTGAACAAGAAGTTGGTTGTTTGACTTGTTAAGGATCACAGAAGCAGGTTAACCCCATGCAGAATAACCTAATGAGTATAGCTATTGGGCCCTTACTCTGAGTGGTCACAGAGGACTGCCTGTCCAAGCCACTAACTGTTTTCATTTGAATCCTCTCCCTCCCTTCCTTCCCACTGTAGTCTTCTGCTTTTATAATTAATACAACCTTACCTACCTCATTGGATATTTTTAGAAAGATATGAACCCCCCCCTCCAAAAAAAAAAAACACTAAAAAAATGATCTCAACCCCTGCTAAGTTAATGTATGTAGTTCAGCAAGCCCGTACCATACCTTACACTCTATGAGGGGACCAGCTTAAGTGAGTGTCAGCACAGCTTGGAATGTGTACTTAGCAAGCTTGTGCATACCTACTTAAATGTGAATCATGCTAGCCTGAACGAATCCTCTACCATACCAGAGTCCATTACCTGCCTACCTGTGCATGTTCCTGCATGAGCTCATGAGATGTACTTAAACTGCATGGTCATACTTATTTACATATGAGTCACACTAGCTTGGCTGTATCCCCACCCATATGCCTGAGCCTACCACCTGCCTACCTACACTTCTGTGTGTGTTTCTGCATGAGATCAATTAGCAAGTGTGTGTAGATTTATTTACGTATGAGTCATGTTATCCTGGCTGTATCCACTCCCATACCAAGAGAACTAATAACTGCCTTCTGTTGATACATTTGTAGTACTCCCATTTTCCTAACATCCCTCTGCTTCTTTACTCCAATCCCTCCACACACCTGCTATACCTTGGTTCACACTTCAGGCACCTTGACAAGCTTTGCTACTCCCTGGTAATGCATAAACAGCCAGTATAAAGCGATGTGAGAATGCCCTCACTATTTTTTGCACTGGCTATAGAAAGGCAAATGCATTCATTTTGAGGTAATAAGATATGGCTGGTCAAGAATGCTTGGTGAAAGTTTGATGACAGGTGATGTGAGAGAACAAGTCTAAACATGGGAATAAGTACTAACCCAGGGACTAACACAAATAGGAGTATTTGATACAGCAATTTCCGTCTGCATAAAGTTGCAGCAGGTGTGTGAGGGTGTAAAACTGACTAACAAGTCTAACAGTGAGTTTGGAAAGTTGCTGTTATTCTAGCTTAATGACATTTTTCCCCAACTGCCATGTCTCTCATTTCTGATGGGGAGCTGTTTGTCAATGAATATTTGATCCCAGAAACTGGATCAAATGGACCTTTTAGCCTTCAATATGTTCTGTAGGGAGTCTTTGGCCACCACATCTGCCAAGAAGATAGAGACCTCCTGCACGCTTCTCTGAAGTGGCAAGAGAAAGTTATGATGTCCAAACTCTTAAACCTACAATGGATGGCTGAGGCTGAACAAATGGCTACAGTGAAACAAATGTCAGTCAAAAGTGAAAATACCATTTAGAGGAAACAGCCACAGTGTATTCTGCATTAAACAAATCAGACTCAAATCACATGACAAAACTTGTGCGCTCAAAGGAAGAAGTAAATGGATGTTCAAATCTAATTTTTTTTCAATATAACTCACTTTCCCATCTTCCCTTGTGTCCTTCTGCATCTAGAAGAGGCACAGATAGCGGTGACATTTTTGGTTTCATATTTAGGAGCACAATTGTACGATAATTCTGCAGTGAACCCACCTAGGTTTAACTCTTACGTCTAGCATTGTAAAATAATGAACTGTGCCAGCCATCTAACTACTCAACTTCTTATTTCAAATTCCTTTCAAGTCTAACTCTGTGTCATATTGTTGTTGACTTGTACTACACTATCCAAGCACATTATTGGGGTACAGCCTCTAAACCTAACCTTATCTAGCAATCAATGTGTTTAGCATAGATGGTAAAATCAATTTGTTTACCACAAGTAGAACTTCTGTCTTCATAAAACCATTCAGAAACCTTTTTTTCTCTCCACTGCAATTTTTGAAATGCCTCAGATCACACCACCACTACTGCAATGGCAGCAATGTTTGAATTTTTCTAAAATATTAAGTATTTCCTTTTTTCCTAAACATCAATGGTTTAAGTGCACAATCATTCCACCATCTGTAAAAGTGATACATTAGATTTAATAAAAGTTCCATGCTTACTGTATCAAAAGAGCTGAATCAGCATGGCCACCTTTATCAACTGACAGGCCTGAGATCATCAGGGTTCTGGTAGCCTGGTATCTAAAACTTTCTCAAGCTACTGGTACCTCCACCTTACCCAAAATACTCTGCAAAAAAGGCCTTCTCCAGATCTGTGTTACAGCACATTAAGGTGAGGCAGCAAAAACAACCACCACCCACTGCAACAGAATATAACATTACAGGATATCTCTCCAGGCCCTGACTGGAATGATGCAGAGGGAAGGAGTGCAGGTATGTTGATGTGGATATACCTGTTCATCTAGATCTATTATTATTGTTAATGCATAACTTTTGTGTCTTGACATGAGGAGGTCCACCTTCATTAACTGACAAGACAGATTTTACAAGCAAATCCTCCAGGGTGATCCTCATGGAAACACATCCTTGATGGTGACTCTAACACAAAACATACATCCAGCATAGAATGCCTTGCAATAGCAATCAATGAAGCCCACACAACTGCTGCATAAATATCATTCATGGATGCATTGCTGAAAAATGCTTGAAAGATTGATACTGCTCTAGCCGAGTGAGCTCTCTGCTCAAATGATATGGCCTTACTGTATTTTTAGTGGCAAAAATGGAAGCCATTAGACATTGATTAGAAGACTTTAGACAGCTTCTGAGACAAACTTCTTTTTAGAGAATGGAATAAATTATAGAGTCACTTCTAATTGATTTAGTTATGTTCCCTTTTATTAAAAGAATTCATAAAGAAAATTGTCAAATTAATTAACTGATTTAGATTAGTTTTGGGAGCTTCCTTGGGGGAAAGAAGCTGTATTATGCTGCATGGATACTCTATCCTAACAAAAGGACAAGGGAGGAGGACTGACTCACAAAGATTATAATTCAAATATCTTTCTGGTGGAAGTGATGGTAACAGGAAAAAATAAATTGTTCACAATATAATTAACAAGAAGGGACAGGATGCTCAAGTGGAGTGAGTGTGACTAAGGTAAAGCTCTGCAAACCTTTAAAGATCCCAGAATCTGGAGTGAGACATAATTTAAAAAGTACATGCTAGGTACGATATGAAGGATATAGTATATTTAGCCAGATATAATAAGTGCTGCTCATTTTACATAGGCAAAACTAATAGAACCCTTAGGGAGCGAGTAAGGGAGCATTTATATTATATCAGGACTTCTAATCCAAATAATGCTCTAGCTAAACATGTAATGAATACAGATAAGTCACATGCTTTTACATTTATGGTGACTGAAAATATATTTAGTAATGTTCGAGGGGTGATATTTGAAATATAACTGAGAAAGCCAAAGTCAGATGGATTGTCAGGCTTAGGGCAGACAGATCTTCAAGGATGAATGGGTATGTTTCACATCAACTTGTTCTTAAAGCATGGGGTCTTAGGAGATAAATTAAGGTGTTAATGTATGTATTATAATCAGGTTTTTAGTTTTTTTTTTTTTTTTATGATGATATATTTTTAAGATGTTTACATCGTACTGATTATTTGTTTTCATTCAGTTGTTCCTTTAAATTTGAATTACATGTCTGATGTTAAGAGTGTGTAGGAGTGTGAGATACTTGGCATCGCTTGAATGGATGACTTTGAATGTCAATGGACAGATGAGTTAGATTTGTTATTTGATTGGCTGTGAATCTTATAAATTAAGTTTTTATTTGGTTATTTTTTTAAATGGTGTGAACTGTATTATGTAAGCACTAACCTATTAGTTTTAACATAATAAAGGATTTATTTTTCCTCAGCTGTGTATTGGAACACCTTCATTGTTTGCTCGTTGTGACATTCTCCTTTGGTGTTCCGTTTATTCACTGTTGGACTATTTAATTTGCCTTACGTTTTGTTGAAATATTGTCCGCATTGGAGCATGGCCGAGGGATTTACAACAGACAATGAGTTGGACTTTAATCCACAAGGACAGGCTGTGAGGAAGAGGTTTGATAAATATATTTACAGTAAGAACAATCTGCTGCTTATTTTAGAGAACAATGTGAATGTTACAACGGTTAACAATGGTGAAGGTCTTGATTCATTTTGTAGTAAAATGAACATGTTGGAGAATGCTTTATATAAACCTAAGAAACTGCAGGTGCAATGGTATCACTTTGAAGCTTGTATACTTCTATGTGTGATACCAAGAGGTCTTAGAATACTGAAAATGTCGCATGGTGAGCATTTCCCTGATCTCTTAGCTAAGTGACAGCAATTAAGTTTAGACTTAGCTTTAGTTATCTGAAGCTGTTAATTGAATTTTTTAAACTAGAAGAGGATAAATTGATTGTTAATGTTAAGAAACAAGAGGATGTGTTGTAGGTCACTTATCTTGCATCGACTGTTGACACTGCAATGGCTGAATTAATAGACTCTATTGCTTTATCTGAAAACAAACTTGTTCAGAAAAGGAAGAAGCTTGATAACAAACTCAGCAGATTTTAAGAGGGCTGATGTGTTTTCATGGCCAAAAGTGAGAAATATAAGGGGGCGAGTGCTTGATATGCCTGCAGACCCCCCCCCCACAATAATATTAATCAGCAGTTGAAAGTGGTATGATGGATGATGTATCTACTGTTTCTTCAGTTACGGATGGTCCATCTGATAGTTCTGATAACTGGAAGCATCCTCCAGTCCAGATGGATGTAAGAAGAAAGAAGAGTGCTGCCACATTAATAACTTTGAATCAGGTTTTTCCAGTGCTACCTCTGCCTATAAGACAAGAAAGAAGGAATAACAGTGATTGATCCAGGAGCAGAGGGAGAACCAAGAGGAAACAGGAGAGGGATGTGAATTCCAATCGTACCCTCAAGAAGATGTGGCAACCAATGAAAACGTCATAGTATGGAACATATCGAGAAGAACACTATCACTTACTGAGAGATCGGTTTTGAATAAGGGTTTATCATATATTCCAGCACAAACAGCGGATTTGGCTGACACCATTCTGGATTTAAAGTTGTTTCAAAGGAATCTGATGCTCAAATTGACTTTTCCTCCTAATGAACCAGCTTCTACTCTGAACTTTAAAAGACCTAGTACTTTTACCCCATAAATCACCCATTGCTTGAAGCTTTCTGTAGGTTGTGTGAGAATGATTAGTTTGAGGTACTAAAGAAGAAAAATAACAGTAAGATTTTTTGTAATTTATCTCCTGCTGAAAGAATAGCGCTGTATCAACTACGTGATAACAGCATTGTCATCCAGCCAGTGGACAAAGGAGGTCCAACGATGGTAATGGACAGTGATTATTATTTTGAGACTATGAAGATCATGTTAAGTGATATGTCAATTTATAAAGGTGTACAGTTAAGTGACAGTGCATGAGAAATAGGATTTATAACATTATTTATGACTGTCTTTCTAGCGATTGACTACACTTGAATTGTTCCAATATTTGAATGCTGAAAGTTCATTAATCTCTATTTTACATGGACTGGCAAAGATCCATACAGATACTATACAACTTCCTTTTCGCCCAGCTGTGGCTGGCACAAGATCAAGTATTGGACCATTCTCAATTTATGTTACGAAACATCTTAGACCTATATTGAAAGCATCCACTTCTATTATTTTAGATTCTAAACAATTTTTGCAAAATCTTTACGCTTATTTTAACCAGGATGCTAACACTGGTGACTGTCTTTTGGTGAATTTAGATGTGACATCTTTGTTCACAGTAATCCCTAATGCATTGGGGATAGAGTACGTAAAAGTTTATTTGAAGAGACATAGTGATTATGACTCAAGATTTATTGACTTAATTTGTCTCTTTATGGAGGTGATATTAGAAAATAATTTTTTTGTTTTTGATAGGGTCTATTACCTGCAAATTGATGTGGCTATGGGCACATCATGTGCCAACAGCTACGCCAGTATGGTTTTAGCCAAATGGGAATAAGAAATTATTTTTGGTTCAGATAGATTTTATGCCCATATAGGGATATATTGATGTTTTGTTGACTATGTATTTATGTTATGGAAAGGTTCAGAGCAAGAGTCGAGTGCATTTATTGATTACATACATACCTCCACGTCATTTCTCAAGACTACTATGATATTTTCTAGCAAAACAATTAAGTTTTTAGATATTGCTATAACAAAATTGTTGGATGGTTCCTTTAACACAAAGTTATTTAGAAAAGAGCGTTACAGGAAAACAATGTTACATAGGCAAAGCATTCATCCTGGGTATATTTTTAATAATATTGTTAAACGCCAGGGCATGCGCGTATCCAGGCTTAATGCTGATGAGTCCGGCTTCCAGAGACATTTTGGTTTATTTAAAATAAATTTTAAGGAAAGAGGATATAAGGATAGTGAGGTCAACAAATTAATTTCAAACATTATACCACTTAGAAAAAGTAGAACAAAGCCCTATTTCTCAGTCAAGTCAAGTAGGAATGCACCGATTAGGAACAGAGAACTTGTAACTGTTCTATTCCTGTAACGTTAATCAAGTTACAGAAGTGCTCCATAAACATTGGCCTATACATTTAACTAATGATAAAGTGAAAAGGTTAGTGAGTGACAAGCCCTATTTTGTGTTTAAGAATAAGTCAATGAAGAGAGTGTTATGTTATCCGGTAAGCAGGAATTTAGATGCAAGAAAAATTATATCAGAACCCTATTGTAGTGTCCATGGTTCTATGTGCAATTACTGTAGCTTTGTGGATTCTAGTAATAATTTTATTCCCCCACAATCTGGAGTGAGACATAACTTTAAAGTACATACTAGGTGTGATACAAAGGATAAAGTATATTTAGCCCGATGTAATAAGTGGTGTTCATTTTACATAGGAAAAACTAATAGAACCTCAGGAAGCAAGTAAGGCAGCATTTATATAATATCAGGACTTCTAATCCAAATAATGCTCTAGCTAAGCATGTAATGAACACAAAAAAAATTCAGTGAAGGAAATACTCCAACTGAGAAATGCGCTAAAACAAAATTTAATAACTCAGAAAGCTTTCGGACTATATCCTTCTTCAGTGTGTAAATACTCAAAACCACCAATCCTTAGGTACGTATCACAATTAGTTAATTAATATTACATGATACACCTTCAAGACAATTATCCTAAAAGGTATATCACCACTTCAAAAGACTCAAATTGTCCACAACATACTTAGAATAAAAAATTGTCCAGAAAAGGGGAAACATTGTGCAAAAATCAGCAGTAACCACACAAGCAACAGCACCAAAATGACCACCAAGTAATAAACCACTTTTTATTAACGCCACATTCAATTCGTGTTTTTGTCCTTAAGATAACAGACGTCATCAGATAAAAATCATACTCACAGTCCCAAGCTTATACATAATTTTAAAATCCACCCAACCAATCATAACACTAATGCAATCATTAACTTAATTGGCATACATCGTATTTTCCTTGGTCAACAACCAAAAATTCTTCTGTGTACCCTTACATAAAATGTATGTAACTATACTCATTTACAATGTAATAAATATATATTTAAGAAAATATCCATAAAAATCATCAGTAAAAAATGTATAGGAAAATGACAAAAACGCAAAATGAACGTGGCGTTAATAAGAAGTAGTTTATTACTTGGTGGCCATTTTGGTACTGATACTTAGAATAAAGAAATTCTTTTAAGACTATATATGCATATAAAAATAAATGCATGTATAAATACAAGTGTATAAAAAGCATGTGTGTGTGTGTGTGTGTGTGTGTGTGTGTGTGTGTGTGTGTGTGTGTGTGTGTGTGTGTGTGTGAGTGTGTGTGTGTGTATACACACATACACACAGATAATAGACTTACAAAATTAGTCTAAAAATAATTTCTTCAAGATCTGTTTCCTTTTAAGCACCGGTTTAATGCTAACTGAAGTACTTAGTCCTGGCTTAATGTCTGCCTGAAGCATTATTATTCACTCATATTCTTTAGGTTCTAACAGGTTATTCACATCACCACCCCTTTTATTCAGGTAAGTAACTCCAACTACACAGAACTTAAATGCAGGGTTAGGGGAAGGGGCAGTGTATGGTTAGGGTTAGAATAGGACAAGGGGGGGCTCTGCCTACCTGCACCACCTTAGTAATGGGTGCTAACTCTAATATTGCCCCTTCCCCTAATTGTAACCCTACCCTTTAACGCCATTAAAACTTTCCCGTAACACTGCCATTATACAAGACAGACTCAGACAAATATTCACAAACACACAAAAACAACACTACATCCATCCCCTAACCTAACCTTTACCCTAAAATACACAAACTTGCACACAGATACACAACAACTATACTTCACACATCTGCGACCCTAACCGTAACACATACACACACACACTCACTCCACCGACTCTACTTACCTGTACTGACATTCCATACCAGACATATCCACCATTTGGCCATCCATATCATCAACAAGAAATTACATCCCTGCGTTTGTCAAATAAACATACAGTTGGTATGCAGTGGACACACAGACACAGACACACACACACACAATAATGTTTACAGCTCAAAATATCTAAAGCTCATTTGACTGACTGCTCATTTTTTTACTATTCATAGCTAGGATTGTATGGGAAAATGAATGCTTGAAAAGATTACAGTGGTTGGTGTGCATGTGTGAGTGCTCACTGCTTAGGTAATGGGAAAGATTTACTGGTTTGCATGTTTGCTGTGTCCTTTTGTCTTGTGTACTGGCACTGTCAGGGTATAGGATTTTTAGTAAATTAATGTGTAAGGTCAGGGCAGGGAAAGGGTTAGGGTTAGAATAAGGTGGTGCTGGGGAGCGAAGCAAGTTCAAGAAGTTGTTAAATCAAAGAGATGCACATTTTAACATTTTATCATTACATATACTTAATTAAACATCACACTGAAGGGATTCACAGCATGTTAAACACCCTCATTTTCATTCAATGAGACATGTACAAGATAAACTGTTTAAAAAGAGATGCAGCTCTCAGTTGTGCTACAGAGTGTGTGTGTATTCTAATAAAAAGAGACACTTTCAAAGACAAAAATTGACAAAAAATATGAAAGACATTTACCAAGAGCTGATTGCTTGCTTAGTGGAAAAAAAAACATAGTGATTTTTCCAGTAAAATAAAGGAGATTCAGTCTGAATTAAATTAAAAAAAAAAACAGAAAAAACAGAAACTTCGGATAGACTTGGATCATTAAACATAGAAAGTGTTTATCTGGAGATCAGATAGTCACCATAAATAAAAAAAAAAAAAAAAAAAAAAGGAAGTGATGAAAATCAGCATCTGTGTCAGTCTGACGTTATTCAGTATGGAGAGGCAACAGATTAGCATTTTCAGAAGACAGTTGTCTTTCTACATGTTCATCCTGTGTTTCTGTTGTAGTAAATTCTAGTCCTAAAAAGGTGAACTATGCAAATAATAAATAAAAGCCAAACCATTTCCTTTTTTAGACAGAAAAGGAACCTTCCAACAGTGAGAGACAACAAATGGAAGTATAACAGCATACAACGGCCACAGCAATGGTAACAAAAGAAGATGATATTAAAATACTGTTTTCTCTGGGTAAAGTGAAACTCTTATCTGTATCTTTACACATAAACAGTAAAAAGTGTGATAATTAAGAACCAAAAATCTTAACTTTAGTCTAGAAAAGTTTCAAGTTCTTATGTTACTTAGTACTGAAGTGTGGAGTTAAATTTGTTCCTACAAATGTTCCTTGCTTTAATACAATGTGCAAAGAAGTAATGAAATTGGTGAAAAAATGCATTTAAAGGACTTTTTTTGAATTCTGGTGATGAGCTGGACTTTTCCACTTGTAGCAGCAGATTGGATTTTGTTGATACAGTTAATGAATTTTATACAGCTGATGAATGTTTTTGATAACAGTAGTAAAGTTAATAAGACTGACTTTAATTCAACAATTTTAAAACCAAAAAGTTTTTATATTCCTGAGTTTTAAAATAAATCAATTAACAGATTTTCGGAATATATACTTACTAAAAGAGATTTGATTTTTAAAACAGTTTTCTGGTAACTTAAATGTGGATTATAATTCATCAAAAAATGAATGACTAGCTTTTCAGGAATTATCTAGAGAGAGAAATTTGGTAAATAAGCCTTTTGATAAACAATAATACTGTAGTCCTAAACGCTGGTCAGCATTATGCATTATGACATGTATTTCCTACATTTATCAGATGATTCCACATACATAACAGTTTTTTTTACAGTAAATATTAGACTGCACAGAATAAAATAAAAGATCGATATGTTAGCTTCAGTTATTTTATTAGAAGAATGGCCAGAATTTAACAATACAAAGACCAAGAACACCTGCCTTTTGCTGTCTACCTAAGAAACAAAGATGGCGTCTCTACCAGTTATTAGTGTTACAAGGACTTTTTTTAGAACCCATTGGTCAGATGAATAATGACAGAAGGTATTTAAACGTATTTCTTATATACACAACAGTCTTATGCTTCCTGATAAAATTTCAAATGTAAGAATGAAAACATGTTTTTTATCACAACTGATGTGTATAACTTGTATGATAATACAAGATATGTTGATGGATTGGGAGCTATTTTTTCACTTTTTGAATGATGTACCTCATACATGTGAACTAACTAAATTTTGTCTTAAACATTTTTTGTCTTTAATGATGAACTTTGCAAACAAGTGATTGGCAATGGTATGGGTGCTCCTTTCGCACCTTCCTCTGCAAACTTATGGGATGTTTTGAAATAGAGATTTATATGAATTATGTTTTTTAAAAATGTTGCTGTTTCTTATCTTAGTAAATATTTTATTTGACGTTAAAGATGCTAGAAATGGTTTAGATGCATTTTTTGTAGATTTAAATTATAATAATTTTGGTCTACAGTTTATTCATATTTATGGTAAATCTAGTATAATTACTGTGGATGACGAACTGTTAGGAAAAAATAATACAACCTTCAGTTAACCTTAATGACAACCTTCACCCACTTCACTGCTGAGACAACATCATAGCCCCACTGAAATGCATCTGCAACCCGTTTATTAAACTTAACACTATGCTCAATATCTGTTAAGTTTAATACAGGTTGCAGATGCATTTAACACTATGCTCAATATCTATCCACGGTGGTGCAGCAGTAGCATTGCTGTCTCACAGCAAGAGGTTCTCTCATTCGATTCTCGGCTGGAGTGTAGGAATGCCTTCTGTGTGGAGTCTGCATGTCCTCCCTACGGTGTGGGCGTTCGAAAGACATGCGTAAATGGGCATGCCTTAGTTGAAGGTTGAACGTCGAGCTGGCACCTCGACGTTTGTGAAAATCTACTGCCAATCATTAGCGGACCGGAGTTCCGATGTGGCGACCCCTTACCGGGAAAAGCCGAAAGACAAACAACTATGATCAATATCTGGAAGAATGTCATTGTAAAACCTTACCCTAAGAAACATAATCCCTCCAGTCCACTAGATTTTCAGCCCATTTCTATTATCAGTACCTTAGGAAAGATTCTGGAAAAAAATCACTACTTTCAACTCACTCAATACATAGACCAATAACAACTTCTCTCTCAAAAGCAGCATGGCATTTGATTTGATTGCAGTATATCCACAGATATCTGGACACTCAGTGACAACATTCTTTGAGTTTTTGATAAGACCATGAATCCAACTTCGGCCACTTATCAGACTTTGGAGCTGTAAGTCAAGCTCCTCCCCTTATCCTTAATCCTCTCCCAAGCTCCAGATTACCTCAGACCAAGTTTGCCCATTTTTAAATCAACAGGTAGAAAGGAAACAATTGTATAAATGTCTAGAAACATGACAGGAAAGGTATTGGAATTAAGAGAGTGAAAGATGAAAGGGGAACTATCTCCAAGTCATGCCAGGAGACCATATGAATATTTTTTCCAGAGGAAGGGAAAGGAGAGGGGGTAGGCTGAGAAAGGATGAAAACATACAACACAGATGAATTTTTACATCGAGTACATAACATTTGCATCTGATGCTGTCTTTTTCATCCATTCCTTGACTTTGGGACAGAGTCCACAGCTAGTATCCACCCAACGTAGCGTCATGGAAGGATAATCCAGAGTATGGCAGAACCAAACATTGCCCTGTTGCTAGAAAATCTGTCCAACATGTAATGAGTTATGAAGATCTGAGCACTGGACCAAGTAGCAGCAGCACAATGTCATCTATACAAGTTCTGGATAGGAGGGCAGAAAAAGTGGAAACTGACCTCATGGACGGAGCTCTTGGTGGTCTTGACAAAGACAAACCCTTGTGTTTATAAACATAAGAAATACATAGTGAGCTATCATGCTACTGTAACTTTATATACAGATTGCCCCAACTTACCTTTTGAAAATGAAATAAGCAATTGGCCTGATTTCCTGAAAAAGTACAGTTGTGTACACTTACCATAAATGTAGATGTTCGAGTGTATTCACTGTTGTAGTCATTACATTTGTGTTATCTGCCTGCAAGTAGCCCTCAGCCGGCCTGAATATCAAAGTCTTGGATTCCTGCATTGGATGCTGTCTCTTCTTCCATGATGTCAGGTCGTCAGGGGTATAAAAATGCAGCCGACGCCATTACATCAGTTTTTCTTGCTCCAGATGTCAGGTGCCCCCATAATGGGAAGTAATTATATGTTAGGTTACACCTCCAACAAAAAGCAAATACACCAGAAAGCTTAAATACACCAAACAAGAAGGAAGGTAGAGCCAAGAGAAGTCAGGGGGCTGGAGGGAGGGTAACCAGGACTGCAACAGTGAATACACTCAAACATCTACATTTATGGTAAGTGTATACAACTGTACTATGTTCTTCATGTTTCACTGTTGCAGTCATTACATTTGGGTTGATTCCCAAAGCTAAGGGAGGGAGGAGGAATTCAGAGAGCATTAGGACCAGCTATTAAGCCCTGCAAGACTGTAGTGGGAAAACCAGCTCTGGATTTAGAAAAAAATAGACATGTGGTAATGCTGGGTGAAGGTATGTACAGAGCTCCAGGTAGCAGCTTCTAGGATGTCCCTGGTAGGGACTCCTCTGAGGAAGGCTGTAGAGGTAGATGCAGCCCTGGTGGAATGTGATCTTATCCCCTGTGGGGTAGTTTTTCCATGGTGCTTATAGCAGAAATTAATGCAATGGACTATCCATTTAGAAATGGTTTGCTTTGAAATGGCCTTCCCCTCTGCCCCAGCAGCAAAGCCAACTAGCAGCTGTTCAGATTTTCTGAGAGGCTTGGTCCTGTCCAAATAAAATCTAAGTTGTCTGTGCATATCCAAAGAGTTCAGTATTCATTCACCTTGGTTTTGTGGGTTTGGGAAAAAGTAGGCAAATGAATGGACTGATTTAGGGCCACACTTGACACCGCCTTGGGCATAAAGGAAGGACTGATTCTGAGGGAAATCCTGTCTGCATGGAAGATAATGAAAGGCTCCACTGCCATGAGGGCCTGTAATTCAGACACTCTTCTTGCTGAAGTGATGGCTAGAAGGAAGGCTGTTTTTCAAGAAAGGAATTTCAATTCTGCAGTTGCAGCTGGTTCAAATGGAGGGAGAGTGAGCTTTTCCAATACAAAGTTAAGGTCCCAGGCTGGAGTAGGGGTTTCGCCTGGAGGGTCTTACATTTTTGGCCCCTCTGACGAACTGCTTTAGTAGGGGGTGAGACAAGAGGGGTGTTTCAGTATTATAATGTGCTGAAATGGCAGAGGCATGAATTTTAATTGACGAGAAGGATAGGCCCTTGTGGAGCATTTCTGTTAAGTACTGAAGAATATGAGGTAAGCTGGGCACTGTTGTGCCCTCCCCTGAGTTTGGCTCCAGGAGCAATATCTTTTCCACTTTTCAGCATAAAATTTTCTAGTGCTAGGCCTCCTTGCTTCCAGAATAACATCTAACACCAGCTTACTGAGGGATGCTACTGGAGAGCTCAAGGGATTAGCCAGGCTGCAAGGTTCAGGGTTTGTAGCTGAGGGTGCAGAATCTGGCCCTCCTGCTGGGACAGCAGGGAAGGTGTCTGAGGTAGGTGCCATGGCTCCAGCAGTATCATACTGCGTAAGAGGGGTTACCAATGCTGGTGTGGCCAGTCTGGTGCAATCAGTATTGTCCTTGGTTTGTCCTGTTTGATCTTTAGCAGAACCTTCGAGAGGAAAGGCAGAGGGGGAAAGGCATAAATCGAGAGGCTTTCCCAGGTAAAGGACAGGGCATCCACGTTCCAAGCTTGACTGTCGGGAGTCCTTGTGCAGAACTTGTCCAATTGGGAGTTTTGGGGGGAGGTGAACAGGTCTATTTCTGGAGTCCCCTATTTGTTCCTCAAGAGGTTGAACATTTTTGGTTCTAGTTTCCATTCGTGTGGGTCCATGAGATTTCTGCTTAGGTCATCTGCCAGTGAATTTAGTTTGCCTGGCAGGAATTGAGCTTGTAGGTGCACTTGGTAGCTCAAAGGCTGTGTTCCACAGAACCATGGCTAGTCTGCACAGAGGGTACAAGTGGGTTCCCCAATGCTTGATTATGTACGACATAACTGTGGTGTTGTCTGTCTTTACCAATAACTGTCCTGGAAGTGTGTGGTCCTTGAAGGCTGTCAGGGAATTCTGTACAGCTAACATTTCTTTTTGGTTGATATGCAGGTGCATCTGACTCGGGTTCCATTTGCCCTGAATGCACTGCCCTGCCAAGTGAGCCCCCCATGCATAGTCTGATGCGTCTGTTGTTAGGGTTTGGGCGGCAGGGGTAGATTGAAAGGGAGCCCCTTGTTGAGGTGGCAGGCCTCTGCCCACCAAAGGAACTCTGTCTTTATACAAGGAATGATAGGAATCATTGTTTCCGGGTCCTGAGAATGTTGGCACCATAGGCTTTGTAGATACCATTGTAGTTTCCTCATATGCAGTCTTGCATATGGAATTAGTAGAATGCAAGAGGCCATGAACTCCAGGGCTTGCAGAATTTTCCTTGCAGATAGCTGGGTCTTTGTGGCCAGTAGTTTGAAGTAGGATGTCAAATAAACTTGTTCCTCTGACATGAGGAAAGCCATCTGGGAAGTAGTGTTCAAGCTTGCTCCCAGGAATACAATCTGTTGGCAGGGTACTAGGTGAGATTTCTTTTCGTTTATGGTGTACCCCAGCGAGGTTAGAAGTTTCTTTACAAATGCAAGATGTTTTAATTGCAAGTCCTGGCTTTCTGCCTGAATCAGACAATCGTCCAGTTAAGGGTATATTTGAATATTTCTCTGCCTGCAAAATGCAATGGCTGGAGCTAGACACTTTGTGAATACCCTGGGTGCAGTAGATAAGCCAAAGGGAAATGCAGAGAACTGACAGTGCATGGAGCCTGCTCTGAAGCATAGGTATTTCCTGCAAGATTCCCTTATTGGAATGTGCAGGTAAGCTTCAAGTCTAAGGTTGCCAACTAGGCATTTTTGCCCAGCATAGGGAGCAGCTGTTGAAGTGTTAGCATTTTGAATTTGGGAATTACCAAAAAGGTGTTTAGAATAGAGAGGTCCAGGATAGGATGCCAGAAGCTGTCTTTTCTGGGCACCAGGAAAGGTTTTGAGTAAAAACCTTGTCCCCTTTCTTCTGCTGGGACAGGTTGAATAGCCCTGATACTTAGAAGAGAGAGAACCTGCTGTTGAGCCTCTGCCCACTGATTTGGGGGTAGGTCTGGCCAACCGTTTGGGGTTGGTAAGGTGTGGAAGTGGAATCTGTCTCCTTGGAAAACTATATTTAAAACCCATTTGTCCTGGGTAATGAGTTCCCAGTTTTTTGCATGCAGGGTGAGCTTTCCTCCTAAGGGAGCAGGCAGTTGAGCAGGGCTTGGAAGGGTTAAGGTTAAGTCATTGTGACATTTTTCCATGGGGGGGTGGTCTTACTACTTCCAGCTTTGGAAGTGGGAGTCCCCCACTGCTTAGGCCTGTGTGTAGCCTGAGATTGTAACCTAGGTGGTCTGCTGTTCCTGGGTTTGGACTGAGGAAGCCTGGAAGAGACTGGAAAGGGCCAATTCTTAGAAGCCCAATGCCTACTAAATCTGGGAGGCTGTACTTGCAGGAAATCTTTAACAGTTTACATAGATTTAGCTTTTTCCTCCATCTTTTTATGGACTTCTTCTGCTTTGTTGCCAAACAGGCGGTCTTGGTTTAAGGGAGCATCCAGTAATTTAGCTTTAACATGATCTGGCAAGTTTTGCTCCTTATGCCAAGGATGCCTTTTAAATACAGACCCAGTGACAGCAGCCCTGCAAGATGCTTCTAGAGTCAAAACCACATTGCAATGTATGTTTACCAACTTGTTCAGCAGAATGCATTAAATCCTGTAATTCTTTTATGTTCAGCACAGTCAGGAATCAACATCATTTTCTGTTTAACTAGTCCCAAAATATGCTGCTGATACTTTAACATATGAAACTGGCAATTTAAGGCCCTAATGGCCAAAGTAGCAGAAGTGTATACCTTCTTACCCCATCTGTCCAAGGCCCTGAAATCTCTATCAGAGGGGGTAGGGTTTTTGGCAGCAGTAGCCTTAATGCCCTTTCTTCCTTAGGAAATGGTCTCTGGATCCGAAGTAGGTTCTTGAAGAGGAACTTGTGAGAGTCAGGTACTCTAATACCTGTCAGGTTTTCTGGGAGCTGGAGGTAAAGTGTCTGGGGCCAGGCTAGATTCCAAGAAGGCATCATCTACAATGTCCAGAACTGTGTTGAGGGAGGAATAAGAATTCTCTAAGCCTCTTTTTGGAGTCAGAGTAATCCTGGCTTTCCTAGCAGAAACGCTCCCTAAGAGTGTGCAAGGTTTCACCAAATGAAAAATCTTCTGGAGGGGAAGCAGAGGGAATGGAATCCTCTGCATCAGAATCCTCATAGGTAGATAAGGGCAAATCCTGGTAATCAGAAGAAACAGAAATTTCAGAATCCTGATCAGAAGAATCAGAAGGAAAATCAGTTCTAGGTCTCTTAGAGGGGGAAGGCTGGCTTCCCCTAATTAAAGTAACAAGGTCTTCAGCCATTCTAACCATTTGTTTTTTAGGCATATGGGCCTGACCATGCAGTTTGGACTTTGGTTTTCTAGGCGTGGGTTGAGTTTTAGGTCTTGATGAAGAAGATGGCATCAGTTTAAAATGCAAATCTGTAGGCCTGAATACATCCTCAGAAGCCAGTGCCTGCACAGCGGCTGCGGACCAATCCAAGGTAGAGACATCCACAGGTTCCATAGTCGAAGAAGCATCTTGCGGCATACCGAACTCCAAATGGGTCTCAGCAGAGGCCTGTGAATCTGAAGTAGTGGGTATCAGGGGCTGCAAAAGTGCCTCACTGAGTACCGGCGAACTGGCGACTAGCTTATCGGAAGCGTTGTCAGCAGTTTTGGATCTATGCAGTCTGTCTCTGTCTTTATCCTTACTTTTTTTGGAAAATCGGTAGTCGGATGGCTTACCGAGGCCATTTCTGGATAGTTAAACCGAGTACCAGAATAATTTGCTGCAAAAATAGACCAATGACGAATAGTTCGGGGGTTGAATAAGGTACAAAACCGACAGCGAGGGATGGCATGGTCTGGGCCTAAGCAAGGAATGCAGTACGAATGAAAATCTTTATGAGGTATTTGCTTTCCACAGGTAAGACAATTGTTAACTTTTACTGACATCGGTTAAGAGCAAGAAAAAGGATCCCCAATGGGGTACTTAGCTTTTTTCGAAGACTTCGATTCTGAAACTCGAAAACGAAAATTTCAGGAGTCGGTCGACCGGCACTTGCGAACTGCTTCTGCTTCGGGCACCACGCTTCAAGAAAGACTGATGTAATGGCATCGGCCGCATGTTTTATACCCCTGACGACCTGACGCCATGAAAGAAGAGACAGTATCCGACGTAGGAATCCAAGACTTTGATATTCAGGCCGGCTGAGGGCTACCTGCAGGCAGATAACCCAAATGTAATGACTGCAACAGTGAAACACGAAGAACATATTTTGTTTTGTTGAGATAAAATCTCAGCTGTCTGTGTACAGCCAATAAATGAAGCACATAGTCCCCTTTATTGGAGAATTTTAGGAACAACACTTGTACATTATTGGACTGGTTATGGGTGAATTCAGAAGCTACTTTCAGAAGAAAGGAGGGGTTAGTGTGAAAAAAAACCCTGTCCTTATGAAATAAAAAGATATAAGGTAGCTGTAAAAATAAAGTCTGAAGTTCTGAGACTCTTCTAGAAGATATAATGGCAACTAAAAAATGTTTTTTCCAGGACAAACATTTTAGACCAGCTTTTGTAGTGTGTTCAATGGGAAACCAAGTTAAGCTCTGGAGAAGAATCATCAAATCACATGGAAGAGCAGGGTCCTTGATAGTTGGCCTAAGTAAAAATGTACTTTTAATGAAGGCCTTGCGTAATCTAAGGGGGGCCAGTGACAAATGATCTTTGCCTATATGAAAACTGGAGATTGCGGCCAGCTGTACTTTGACTGTAGAGTAACTCATTCTATTATGAAAAATGGAAGCCAGGCATTCAAACATTGTTGAAATGGGTGCTGAAAATGCAACTAGATTTCTCTCATTAGTCCAGATAGAGAATCAATTCCATCTGCTCTTGTATATCTTCCTAGTGTTGATTTTGTGAGAAGTAAGGATGAGTAAGATCTGGGAAGAAAGCCTGGACTGTCTAGCCATCACTGGAAGTAGAGAAACCATGTGGTAACCAGAGGGCTTTTATGTCCAGGTGAGGTAACCCGAAGGTGTGAGACAGAAGATCCAGAAGGAGATCTAGGACACAAGGAGGGCATTATCAGATGAAGCCAGCGGAATGGGAACTACGCTTGTTGAGGCAAGAATGGGGCAATAAGGATCACCTTGCCCTTTCACTGATGAACTTTCTCTAAAAATTTTGATATGAGAGTGGTGGAATAGTAGGCTAAAAGGAGTCGGGGGTGGGCAACTTTAGATCACAGTTTCCCTCGGTGACTATTCCTCTAGGAGGATTAGGGAAAAAAAACTACTGCATCTGGAACTGTTGACAGAGGCAAACAGGTCACAGCATGGTTGACCACACTGGTGAAAAATCTATTCCATCATTGAAGGATCGAGACACCACTTCCCATGGTAGATAAGATTTTACCATCCTGCTCACTCTTGAAGGGTGTCTCTATCTTTGTGTCCAAAAAAAAGGTGCACTGATAAAAGATATCATGTAAATCTCCGCAAAATCACAGAGATGCACCCAGGATTCTGTCCTAATGGCAATGCCTGAACCCACCTCTCTCGATCTGTGAGATCAGATGCATAAACTTGTTTGACAGGAACTAAAAGGTGGTCAGTTCTAAAGAGAGAGACTTTTTATCCCTCACTGACATGGACCTTGAAAGGGATTTGGTAAGCTCTTTCATCAGATCCCTCTGAAACCTTGTTAACTGTACTAGGTAATTCAGCTACCATACAGCAAAGGCTACCAAAGCTAATATTTACTTCCAGAATCTGTCCAGTGCCCTAGACTCCCTGTTAGTTGGGTGGACATAGGGGCTTTTCTCAGTAAGTTCCTTTTTAGTGGCTGCAGCAACCACAATGACATCAACTGAGGGACACCTGCTCAAATGGTCACAGTCCTTGGGTGCAACTAAGTATTGTCTGGCTTCTTAGGAACAGACTGCCATATCCAGATCCTTCCATGTACAAAGGGAAATGGCATCCACCATTTCATCGACCAGGGGTGTCACCCAGGAGGTGGCTGAGCCAGCTCTAAAAGCCTCAAGAAACAGACTCCAACTGGGATGGGACTTTGAAAGACCAACCATCTTTCTTTTCCACAAGTTTAAGAATTTCTCTGAATAAGACAACCTCAAGGGGTGACCTGGTGGACCCCTCCCCTAGTGTCTTCTGTTAAAGACTCCTGTGGGAAATCAACAAGTCTCCTTCTGCACTTATGCTTCTAGGGAACTTCCTCATGGGTATGATCTCAAGAGGACGTAGAAGTGTGCGGGGAGTTCTGTAAAAGGACTGTCTTGATGCTAGAACAGACAAGACTGTCCCGATGGGACGGAATAAGCAAACTCAGGATCCAGTGCTGACAGTTGTGGGGGGGGGGGGGTCCAAGGGGTCAAGGATGTCTCATCTCCAGTCATGTTGAGAGCTCTCTCTACTGCCTCAAAGGCAAAAGTTGATGGCGAGTCCAGGACTACTCCAGTAGGAGTCAAAGCCCCATGATCATACCTTGATGCAGATATCAGGGTCAAGCTATCTAATGCAGAGGTCCGGGTGAGGGAAGGGATGGCTCCAAAATCTCAAAGTTGAACCCCTACTCTCAGATCTGGTACTGAAGCTATGGCACAAAGATCCCTCTGGCTCCAGAAAGTTGTTGCCAGATGGGTTAGAAAAGGTGTCGAAGTCAACAAAGGCCAAGCCTTCAGATCTGAGTCAGACAATCCCAGGATTCTCAAATCACATACCTCCAAAGCTGAGGGATGGATCGGAATAGGCATGAGTAAAGGTGTTTGGGCTGGTCTGAGCCTCACAGACCCAATGGGAGTCAGAGCCGGGAGAACTCCCAACTGAATTTGATTCTTGAGAAATGTTCTCATCATCCTGTCCACATCTTGCTTCAGAGAGGTTCCTGGTAAACCTGAAAGATGAGGAGGTAGACAGAAGTCTTGACACTCTACATGGAGTCTTTTGCAGAAAAGGGAGCGCAGCCTGCATGAGATCGGCTCTGGAGAGAATTAAGGGTGTGAAAGGGATGGCGAATTAGGAGCTGAAGTTATCATGTCCAAAGAAGTGGAGGGATCTGAAGTCCTGAGAAATTTTCTGGAGGAGCCAAAGCTGGAGCAGAATGAGGATAATGGTTAGGGAAGTGCTTCCTCGACTCCCTTGGCTTATCTTTGACCTTCTGTCTCTTTTCACCTTGACGTTTCTCTGTCGGATCTGAGTGGAGGGGGAAGCTCCAGATATGGAACAAGAGGAAGAGAACAGACCCTTAAGAACTAATTTGTTCCTGTACTCAGCCACAGCTCTATGGTTGAAGCTGGAGCAAATTTCACACTCTACTTCTAAATGTGTGGGCCAAAAGACAGTACATATACTCGGAGTGGGCATCTGAGTTGGGTATCTTATACCCATAAGAGGAACAGTAGATTTGTCAGACATCTTACAGGATAACTCACAATCATAAAACAGCAATGAAAAGCAGCTAGAAACACACAGGGGAGAAAAAAATCTGGTTAAGTAGAAATACCCGCAACGGTAATGAAACTGACAAAGGAAGGGAACTATCAACAATGGTAGGAAAAGACTACTAGAAAGAAACTAGCAGAATGGAAAAAAGGAAAAAAAAACAAGAGGCCTGGAAGGTAAAGAAAGGTAACACTACAAATACTAATAGAGGATGCAAAATTCTCTAAGATATATTTTATTTTGTGATAACTGGGGAGGATAGTTGAAGCAGAAAGAACATTAAAAAAACATAGAAAAAGGGAAACCAAGTCAACAAAAAGCGAGTACTTACCTCAAAAAACAGCAGAGCTACATCAACCACGTCTCATTGCGGCAAATAAGATCTAAGGTAATCTAGGGCTTGGGAAAGGATTATGGGTAAGGGGAAGAGCTTGAGCTACATTTCCAATGTCTAAGAAGTGGCCAAAGTCGTATCCAAAACCCAAAGCTTGAGGAATGGAAGAAAAAGACATCACATCAAACTTTTCTGGACTTATCCCATCTTCCTCTCCTGCTTTATGCTAAAGACATGGTCCTATTGCCCTCCAACCATGCACTCAAAGTTGCCCTTATTGACTGGGTCAATGACAATTACTACTAAACTCCTCCAAAACAAAAAACAATACTTAGTTCATGGTCTAAAACTGTGGGAATCTCTGCTTTCTTTTATTAAAGATTATCCCTCTTACCTCCATTTTCTATTTACAAATAAAAGCACATTTCAAGATTCTAGGAAAGTGCAATTTCTATTTCTGTGGTTATATAACTTAACTTCTTCATTCATTTCTTCTGTGTACATACGTTGCTCTGACTGTATTTTTGACTGTGATTCTTTTAACATGCCGACTGACGCCACTCTATATTTAATGCATGTACATACTGTGCTTTTTCAGTTAAGCTGCATACAGTATCATCTATTGCTTTTAATAAAGTCAAGTTAACTATGATATTTAATTAGTATTTTTATTATAGTATATTTAGTATTATAGTATATTATACTATAGTACATATATTATAGTTAATCGTATATATATATTGCATTTTGTCGTTCTCTCTGTATATAATGTCATGCATGTATTCTTAAGTCCAATAGGATCAGTACTTTACTCAGGTAAACAAATTCAAAATAAAATAAAATAACACTACTCATGCAATACTGTAAAGGAAACTGAGCAGTTTTAACTCTAATGTATTGGGACTACTTTTCATCCTGTATGTTCACAAAAAAATATCTTGTGGATAATTGAGTACAGCTAGATATCTTGTCTTTGTTCTATTTTTTTTTAATCTGAAGATTTTTACATTTTTATTAAACTTTTATATAGACAATATCATATCAATGAAGCTGAAAATCTTAGCGGAAGGTATGCAATATACCTAAATTATAATGTAACCATTTTAATTTTGTGAGGCATGGATGGAGTAACTATAAAGTAAAAAATATTTATTACGTAATGGAGTAAGATTTATTTTCTAATAACTTAAAACTGATATTTAATAAGGAATGGATTATTATTAAGGATGATGCCTAATTAAAAATACTTTTTAAGACAGGGAAAAACCTAAAACAATGTTCTCCTATAGTCAGGGTTAAAACTTGGAAGATTGTTTTGCACATAGAAATTTTTCTATAACTTTTGATTTTGATATTTATCAACCATAAGAAAGAGGTGATCCGCGGTGGTGGTGCTGCGGTAGCGTTGTCGCCTCTCAGTAAGACGCTGTCCGGTTCGACTCTCGGTTAGAGCGTCTTCTGCGTGGAGACATGCGTGAGTGGGCGTACTTTCGTTGAAGGTTGTGCGTCAGGGCTGGCAACTTGGGACGTAAAAATCAACTGCCAATGATTAGCGGACCGGAGTTCCGCTGTGGCGACCCCTAACCGGGAAAAGCCGAAAGTCACTACATCAACCATAAGAAACAGGTATTTATTCCTGTAATAAATGTATTACTTGTAAATATGTAGTTAGAAATATAGGTGATATAAATGGAAAATATTTTAAAACAATGAGAGAATGCAATTGTAACTTAGAGTGGGTGATCTGTGCTTTAAAATGTTCCTGTAATTTGGTCTATAAAGAAGAAACAAAGTGCAAGTTTAAAAAAAAAGCAGACTTCAGGAACATATTAGAAATATTTGTAATAACTCTGAATTTAGTTTACCTGCAGATCATTTTAGAGAAGTTAATTTCAGGAAGTTATTCATGTTAAACATGTATTAGCTAATGTATTATGTCACGTTGGTCAAAGTGTAAGGAATGCTGACATGGTAAAACAGATCTTAGAAAGGCCTATGCCTTAGCACAGGCTTGGAACGTTTAGGAACTCCTTCATACAAAACTTTAGACATGGAATGGTTAAATGATTGCATTGAGCAGAATGCTGCACGGATTAGAAACACTTGTATTCCATACATTATCATGTATACTTTCATATGGAATCATCCAATGATTAGAACTGAAAGAGAGGTTGTAAGTTGGGACAGTTAGATCAAAGCAGGTATACTATACATTACGGACACCTGGATAAGGACCAAATAAGTAAAGAATAGTAAAACTCTACAGTTATACTAGTGTCAAGTCTTTAAACTCAGGGCTTGTATCAATTCAATGGTATAAAATATGACTGCAGCTTTTCTCCTCAAGAATGATTCGTGGCTGTGCCGAGGGCTCAAAGATAATTTATTTATTGACTGACCAATTACCATGAAAGTCTGACTGGGTAGCAGCCAGCTTTCAGCGGAGGCCTGGGGAGAAAAGCTCCAAAGTATTGCAAAACATGTTCAGAATAATAATTTTACAGTCTTCAAAAATAATACAAAATCATCTACAGTTTAAATAATTACACCAAATTAGACATTAGATGAAAACATTGATTAAGAATAGGTACAGGGTATAAGACAATGACTGAATATTTAGAAAAAAATGTAGCCAGGTTATGGGGAAATTAAACGTAAATTAGTATAATACAAACAGGAATTGCAATATTAAGTGAGAGAAAAGCAGTCTTATGGTATATTTAGAGACAGAAAGCCAAGGGAGCAAAACGGTAGAAGAAGAGAGTGAAAAAAAAAGAGTAATGAGGGGCAAAGTATGAAGAGGTACTTGCTCAAATTTAGCGATATAGTTTATCCTGGTGTTGAGAAGAAGAAAGTCAGCGTTTGGCTAGAAAGTCTTGCAGAATGACTTTGAAGGATGGCAGGGAGGGTACTGCCCTGATGGATGCAGTTAAGGAGTTTAAGATCTGAGCACTCGGGAGTTTTTCAGCACTGTATCACAACGTTCGACTAGGGACACAGTTGTGTAGAATTTTAGTTAGTGCCGGACAAGCAGATGGATGGTGGATAACTTTATAGATGGCAAGAATCTGTGTATATGTTAGTTGATGGGATAGCTCTAAGCAATGTATGCTTTAGTGGTAAAAAGTGGTTGGGTCTGAAAAGGGTATTTGCTGCAAATGTAGTAACTTTGTTGCAGCACTGTTCAAGTTTTGATTTTTGTGATGCCTGGAGGTTAGTGTGGATGGAAGCATCATAAAGACATGAGGGGAGGAGAGTAGTGGCAAGTATAGATTTATTTGTTTTTGAGAAAGTTTTTGGCTCTGTAAAGCATTCTTAGTTTTTGATGATTTTTTCTTATGCAATTTTGTACATGCAAGTCAAATTTAAGATCATCATCCACTATCATTCCTAATAATTTGCTATGAGAAGTGACTTCAAAGGTTGTATTACCAAGAGAGAGTGGTCTTTAAACTTTTTTTTTCCCCTTTTTTTCAAGAGAGATGGAGTTGGGGGTAAAAAAGAATCAATTTAGTTTTTTAGGGTTCAGTATAAGTTGCAAGTCACAAAGCCATGTTTCAGTGACTTTTAAAGCTTCCTAATATTTTGGAGGTGTGCCATGCTGCTAAATGTGTATATGAGTTTGAAGTCACCTGCATACTGTACTAGGGAGGCCTACTGTGTGGAGGGCATTGGTGAGAATGTTAAAGAGGAGGGGACCAAGGATGAAGCCTTGCAGTAAGCCAGTGATGACTGGGAGGTAGGAAGAGAGGGCGCAGTTCCACTTCATTGACCGATACGTACTGGACAGGTAGCTTTTGAGCCACAGAAGGCTGGCTGAGAAAGAGCTAATAAGGGCATCTGAAGTAGAAGCTTGCTTTGACAAACTGTGTTGAAGGCTTTAGACAAGTGCAACAATATGGAGGAGACTAGTTTGGTGTTATCCCTAGCTTATTGGCACTATCTATATAGGTTAGCTTTATTGACACTATCTATATAGGTTAGCTTTACTGACACTATCTACATAGGTTAGCTTTATTGACACTATCTACATAGGTTAGAAGTGTAGTGTTCGTATTATGGGAAGGACGGAAACCATTCTGTGTGGAGGAATAGGAGCTCTTCCTGTAGGACACAGTTTAGCAATTGTTCTTGGATACATTTTTCAAGTTTATTGGAAGGGGGCTAAGATCGCTACAGGTCTAAAGTTAGCAATGTCTACTGAATTTCCTATTTTGTGCAGAGGGATCACGTGTGAATTTTTCCAGAGAGAGGGAATATGAGATTCCTGTATTGACCTATTTATAAGGATTGAGACAGGATAGACATAGCTATTAACTGCTATTTTAAAGTATCACTTGGAAGGTCATTAGCTGAAGTACAGCATGATTTGAGTTTAAGAGTTGTTTTACATAGGATGTGGGCACAGGTTTTTAGGTGAATGTGGATGTGGTGACATATGGCTGATGGCCTGGCTTTGGATTGGATACTTTGGAGTTTATGGTTAGAAATGCTATAGTATTTATAAAATAAGAGTTCAACTGCACTGTGGTTTTGACTGATGAGTTACTAGGAAAGGGGTTAAGGCTGACATTTTGGCTGGGGATACAAGACTTCTTTAACAGCTGCCCAGAAGTTTTACAGTTATATTTACTATTATTCTGAAAATTATAATAGTATAGTATAGCTTTTTGTCCTCATTTATTTGCTTTTATGTACAGATTTGTAGCATTCTGAAGTTTAAGATATTGTTGTGTTTTTTTCCATTCTTTCCATACTTTTGTCTATCCTGCACTATCATTCTACTGTTTTTGGTTAGCCAAACAGCATTACTTGTTTTTAGTCTCTTCCTTCTAGGAGGTGCAGGGCTATTTAGGATATTCAGGAAAGCTGTACTGAACTGACTTACATCAGCATCTAAGGAGAGGATTTTTGTGAAGTTCCAGTTAACAGATGAAAGGTAGTAATAAATATTTTCGGGTTAAACTTGAAACGGCTACATGTTGTTTTATAAACATGCTGTTTAAGTGGATGAGCAAGATGTATCTGGTTGTATAGACTGAGAGATGACCCTAACAGAGCCTAATATACCTGTGGTGGTGTATTTGCTAGGGTCTGATGCTAGGATCCGATCTAATAGGGAATTTAATTTATTTCTATAAAGAGTGGGGCTATTACTTAGATATGTGAAATCATGTTAAGTTCATGCTAGATGTAATGTAGTTTTTGTCCAGCCAATTAACATTTGCATCATCTAGTAGTATTGTTTCTTGTGGGATTGTTATGGATATAAAAAGTAGGATATCTTCCAGTACAGCTGTATTTTCTCCAGGAAGGAGTTTAAAGGACAGTCATACAAATTTGTTTATAATTGTATACTTTCAGGAAAGTAATGAGAGACTCAGCTGAAGTGAATTTTGGTATTCAGTCTATTAAGGGGAAATGTGATAGCTGTTGGGGAAGCAATGCCACCACTTTTCCTCTATACACATCCATTAAGGATATTACAGCCAGGAGGTGTAATTTCAGAGTTATTTATGCTGGGTTTAAGCCACGTTTCAGTTACAGCGAGAACAGCAGGCTTATGTTGGATAATCCAGATATGTAATTCAGCAGTTTTACTTCTTATGCAGCTAACATTTATGTTAGCAAAAATTAGATTAAAAGGTTGGGGGTTGATCATTGTGGGTTAAAGAAGTGTGTGGAGGAGAATTGTCTTGATGTTCATTGTGATAGGTGGGGTCTTGATTAGTGTGAATGCCTCCTCCAAGAATGATTTTACTATATTGGGGAATTATTGACATGTTTTTTAGAGAGTATTTTTCCATTCAGTTTTGTTTTGGTTTCAGATTAAATGGAGTTACTCAGTCTGTGTATTTGGTGTAAAGATGAGGGCAGTCATTAAATAGGTTTAGATCGATGTATGGGGAGTGTAGGGAGGAAGCATGAATAGGTGGTTGGGACAGATTTGGAGAGATGTTGAGAGCTATTGTAGAGTCATGGTAGGATGAGCAAGCCTAGAAGCAGGAGAAGAATAGAGGATAAAATGAGGAGTGACATGATTAAGTAAAGGGATCTGCGTGTTATAGTGGTCAAGTAGTAGGTAAGTTCGGATCAAAAAGGAAACAAGAAATTACACAGCAGTACAATATTTAATTGTGGGGCATCCGTTAGCTGGTACGGGGTAGGTAGGAAACAAGAAGTTATGTACTCACCATAACGTTCGATGTATGTAGTCCATCTAACCTAACATTCTTACCCGTGGGTACGGAGCCGAATGTCGGCTCCGACTCGGCCATACTTTAGCTCAAAGTCTTTCAACTGGCTGGGCTAAGATGGTATTCCATGCTGCACTGCTCTCTATCCCCAGATCTAGTTTGCTGCGAGCACCAGCACTCACTCTCCATGCATAACAACACCTAAGGAAGGAAGAACAAATCAAGAATGAAGGGAATTTTGAAACCAGGCCTAACCTCTAGATCCTCCAGGATGGGGGAAGGTGGGGGGGGGGGTAAGTAAGAATGTGAGGTGAGATGGACTACATACATCGAACGTTATGGTGAGTACATAACTTCTTGATGTTATGTAGTCCAATCTCGCCTACATTCTTACCCGTGGGACAGCATCCCCAGCACCTAAATCCTGGGAGGCTCAGTGGAATACACTCCTGAGCACTGTGGAACTAAAGGAAGACCTGCCTCTAGATACCACATCTAACTTGTAATGAGTAACAAAGGTGTGAGGAGATGCCCAAGTAGCCGCAGCACAAATATCATCCATAGACAATCTGGCCTGAAAAGCTGTAGACATAGATACAGACCGGGTAGAGTGAGCCTTCACTCAGAACGGTAAATCTCTTCCACCTGAAGTATAAATGAAAGAAATACAACTGGAAATACACCTAGACAACGTGACTTTAGAAACAGGAGACCCAATTCTGTTTTCCGAAAATGAAACAAACAAGTGATCAGATTTTCTGAGGTCCTTCGTTCTGTGCAAATAAAATCGTAATTGTCTGTGCACATCCAACTGATGAAATTTGAATTCTGCCTTGTTCGAGAACTGAGGAAAAACACTGGTAATTCAATGGATTGGTTAAGGTTACTAACTGGCGCTACTTTGGGAAGAAAGGAAGGATTCGGTCTGAGAGAAACCCTGTCCTTATGAAAAGTCAAATAAGGTGGTTTAATTGATAAGGCTTGAAGCTCCGAAACACGTCTGGCTGACGTGATGGCTACCAAAAAGACAGTCTTCCAAGTTAAGAATTTTAAATCACAAGTGGCTGCAGGCTCAAAGGGGGGTGAAGTAAGACCCTGTAAAACAAAGTTTAAGTCCCAAGGCATAACCGGTTCAGAGACAGGAGGACGAAGCAACACAGTGCCTTTCAGGAAAGCTTTACAAAGTCTATGTGCCATTAGACTAGATTCGTCTGCGACGTGAAAAGTAGAAATCACCGCCAACTAGACTTTAATGGTTGCGGCAGCAGATCCCTGGTTGAAAAGCATAGAGAGGAACTCCAACACTGATGAGATTGGAGCTGTGTAAGGGTCAATCTGTTTGGCATGCGCCCAGATGGAAAATCTCTTCTATTTGCTGTAATAAATCTTCCTGGTCGAAAGCTTATGAGAGGAAGATAGAATATGAACCACACCCAGCGAAAAATGGTGAAGCCTAACTAATGACGGAAGTGGAGTAGCCAAGCTGTCAACCGGAGGGTCCAAAGAGAGGGATGGAGCTGCCCTGACATATGAGTCAGTAAGTCTGGTTGTGGGTCCAGAATCCAAGGAGCGTCCATGAGAAAAGGATGGAGAAAGGGGAACCAAATTTGACGAGGCCAGTGTGGAGCAATCAGAATCATTTTGCTTCCCAAGGATTGCGCTTTCTGAATAACCTTTGACAGCAAAGGAACCGGAGGGAAGGCATATAGTAGACCGGAGGGCCAATCGTGGACTACAACGTCCCTGGGTGACTCCCCCTGAGGGGGGATAAGGGTGAAGTAGCTGCTGCATTTGGCATTGAGGGGGCTGGCAAAAAGGTCGCAGCAAGGCTGACCCTACCTGTGGAAAATCTGCTCCACAACTTAACAGTTCAAGGACCACTCGTGAGGCATCAGAATAGCTCTGCTTAGCCTGTCTGCGATCACATTGGACTTACCCGGAAAGTGCGTTGCTACCATAAAACGTTGGGAAGACACTGCCCATTGCCACACTCACATGGCCTCTCTGCAAAGGGGATACGACTTGGTTCCTCCCTGTTTGTTCAGATACCATACCACCGACATATTGTCTGAGTGGATTGCAATAGTCCCAAGAGGAAGAAAGCTCTGAAGTGCTTGCAACGCTAATAGCACTGCTCTCATCTCCAGGACATTGATATGCAGATGCATCTCGTGCTCTTGCCACGTGCCTTTGACTGTCCTGCCTAGATAATGCCACCCCCCCCCCCCCATCTGGGAGGCATCCGTGGTCACTGTGGCAACCGGAGGCAAAGGAACTAAGGGTTTTCCTGCATTGAGGTTGTCGGTGTGAAGCCACCAACTGAGATCCTGTCTGCACCTGTCTGTGAGCAGAATAGGGTGAGAAAGTGGAAGACGTTGAAGAGACCACTGGGCGAAGAGTAGCCACTGAAGGAGCCTCGTATGTAACCTTGCCAGGGGAACTAACATAATCATAGCAGCCATCGTCCCCAACAATTGGAGGACCAATCTCGCCTTCACTCTCCTCAGAGGGAGCAAGGTGCAAATCTGTTGTTGTAAAACTCTGATTCTTTCCTGTGGTAAAAACGCCCACATGAGCACAGTGTCTAATTCGGCGCCTATAAAGGTGACATGCTGCGAGGGCAACAAGGCAGATTTTTTCCAGTTCAAGGTGATGCCCAGCTGTTGACACAGGTTGATAGTGGCATCTCTGGTCTGAAGTAGCAGATGCCTGGTGGTGGCAGTAAGGAGCCAGTCATCCAGGTATGGAAACACTTGGAATCCCTGATGTCTCAAGTGAGCTGTCACCACTGCCATGCATTTGGTAAACACCCTGGGGGCTGTGGTGAGACCAAAGGGCAGGGCTCGAAACTGAAAGTGACTGGCTCCCAGCCAGAAGTGTAGGTGACGTCTGGATGCCCTGTCCATATTTATGTGGTAGTAAGCATCCTTGAGGTCGATGGAGCACATCCACACTTCTTTTCCTAACACTGGGAGAATAGATTGTAAAGTGAACATTCGGAACTTGGACTTTTTCACATGGGTGTTCAATCTGCTGAGATCCAAAATGGGTCTCAGGTCCCCTGTCCTTTTCGGCACCAAAAAGAATCTGGAGTAAGTCCCTAATCTGATTTGGTCTGAGGGGACATATTGGATGGTTCCTTTTTCTAGCAGCTTTGAACCTCTGAAGCTGCAGAATCCCTTTGACTGGGTGGAACATCCGGGATTTTTTTGATTGGAGGGGGAGTTGACAAGAAGGGAATGATATATCCTCCGGAAATTATTCGTAGAACCCATTGGTCCTGGGTGATACCTTGCCAGGCCTCCGGGTATAGTGAGATGCGACCCCCAACTGGCTCCGGAAACGCACAGTCTGGCCTCCCATCAGGAGCAGTGGTAGGGAGAACCACAAAAGGAATCGCGGTCTCCCAAGTTACGAGGGCCTCCTCTGCCCCTAGGGCGGTGGCTACCTGAATAACCACTCCCTCCCCTGCCTCTGGTGGGGGACTCACTTTGTGCATCGGGAAAAAACCTCTGTGATTTCTTGAACCACATTTTCCCACTCCTCTGGGCCTTGGGATAAGGCCTAGAGGGAAGGGAAGGGAAAACTGACTCCTACGGCAGACAGAGTTTTTCCCTCTTGCTCGCATCTAGTGAGAGTGTCTTTCACTTTGGTTCCGAACAAAGAGGAAACATCAAATGGGGCGTTGTTGAATGTAGACTTGAAGGCCTCCGTGAAATGACAAAGGCGCATCCAGGCATGTCTCCTAAGAGCGACTCCTGAACTTGTGCCCTACTCGCTCCCTCTGTTGCATATGAGATCAGCCTCATGGAGGAGTTCGCAATAGAATTGAGGATAGACATCGGAGTGTTGACTTTCTGAGCCTCCGCCTCAGAAACGTTACCCCTTAGAGTATCTCCAAGCTCCTTTAGAAGATCTCTCTGGAGCCATGTAAAGTGTGATAAGTAATTCAGTGACCGCAAAGTAAAGGCCGCTGAAGAAAACATACGCTTCCTGTACCAGTCCATGGTCCTAGACTCCTTGTTAGGGGGATGGACTGTGGAAGAAGTCTCAGCCAATTCCTTCTTGGTGGCCACTGCCACCACCATGGCATCCACAGGGACTCCCTTGGATAGAAATTCCTTACCAGAAGGGGCAGACAAAAATTTATTGGGTCTCCTGGGGACTGGTTCCACAGAATCAGGGGTTTCCCACACCCTTCGACAAACCAGATCCAGAAGCTCGAAGGGTGAAGACACCCAGGAGGCGGAGGGCTGAGCACCAAAGGCCTTCAGGAACACCGACTCCTTTTCGAAGGGGGCTTTGGATGGCCAGTCACCTCTTTGCTTCAAAATCTCTAGGATGTCAGAGACAGAAACATCCTCAGAGGATGACTTAGGGGACCCCTCAGATTCCTCGAGGTCGGTGTCTGACGTGTGAGACTCATCTTGGGAATCTATGTGCTTCCTCTTGCACGTTCTCTTTCTGGGTGGCTCTTTAGGCACAAAATCTGAGGGGCCCTCAGAAATATGGGGACCACTAGTGGGGGTACCCAGAGGCCTTGGGGCTCCACTGTCAAGAGATAAGAGGGCGATCAGAGACCAGCACCGGTGCTGTAGAGGACAGTGTGACCGAACTGTATGATGCCGCTGATGACCTGGCCAGCGCGCTTCGCATGGCCTCGAAAGCTGGTCCCCCCGGGTCCGAAGATCAACCAGCCATGGAAGACGGATTAGAAGGGACCAGGTCCGAAGCCAAGACAGGAGTCAGGATTCCCTGCGCCGAAGCACTGAGAGGGTGACTAGGAGACGAGAGGTGTCCCGAAGCTTCCCCCTCTGGTCCGACCGAGGAATCCTGAGTCCTGAACCCCGTGGACGGCGCCGACAGAGTCGGAGCTGACATCGGAACCGATAAGCCAGGAGGGGCTGTCGGAACCGACCTAGGGACATCAAACGGAGCCGAGCACTCCAGCTCCGAAAGCTGAGATGCGCTCGGAGGTATCGACGCAGGTAGAGGGACCGGCTCCGGAGCCGACTGGGTCGGAGCCGAAAACAATTTAGCCAGTAACGGTGACTGGAAAAGTCTCTGCACCACTCTATCGACATCCACATCTGATAAGGTCCTGGGGGATTTAGAGGATAGGGAAGGAGAACGAGACCTCCTCTCTGAAGGAGACCTGCGAGGAGGAGATACTGGCCTAATGCTAGGCGACCGGCTCTGAACAGCCTCCGAGAGAATAGGAGCCGAAGTAGGTTCCATAGCAACAGACACTTCCTGCGGCCCTGAGGACAATGGAGCCGAGGATGTCATTGAAGATTTAGCTGTTTTCTCTGGTGGCTCCGAGGATACTGATGGAGCCGGGGATCACTTTTTAGCCTTAGACGTTTAAGCTTTAGATGGAGAAGACATAAAGCTGGAAGCTGTCTCCAAACTCTCCTCAAAGGAGGGTTTCAGAAGTCCTTTCAAAATCAGTTTGTTCTTCCTTTCCTGAAGAAACGCGGGCTAAAAGCATGACAAAAAGTGCACGATTCCTGGAGGTGAATCGCTCCCAGAGAGTACACACAGAGTGTCCATCAGTGATAGACATCTTATAACTGCACTTCGTGCACGTCTTAAAGCCTGAGGGCTTATGCTCCTTAGTATCTTTAGACATAGTCACTACAAAAACTGAGTCACTAACCCAATAACCAGACCAACGGTCAATCAGCCACAAGCGCGGGAACAGAACAAACAGACAGTACACCAAAAAGACCTCTAACTTAAGCGGTCCTAGAACACAAGGACAAGAGGTAGGACTAGTTCCTCTAAATTAAACGGTCTTAGCCCAAGGGAAGGTAAGTTAGCACACAAAGGTAAGCGAGGGGACAGACTAGGTCCTCTAACTGAAACGGGCCTAGCCCGTTGGAAACAGCTAGTGGGATACGACAAGAAACACGCTAAGAGAAGGAAAAAAAATCTACTTTTCTACAAACACACTCAAAGATAACACACAAACAGCTATGAAAATAGCTTTTTTTTTTTTTCAAAAACTTCTCCGCTATAAAGATGAAAAGAATACTTGGCCACAGCCAAGAGCGAGACCACGTCCGAGCTACACGAGCGGCAAACGAGATCTGGGGATAGGGAGCAGTGCAGCATGGGATACCATCTTAGCCCAGCCAATTGAAAGACTTTGAGCTAAAGTATGGCTGAGTCGGAGCCGACATTCAGCTCCGAACCCACGGGTAAGAATGTAGGCGAGATTGGACTACATAACATGAAGTATTTTCTATGAAGGAAGAGGATTAGGTTGTCCTGGTATCTTCTTTGGAATGTAAGGAAAAGAGGGGTTTAAAAGGCTAGAGTTTGAGGATGTAGGCCAAAACCCAAAGGGTAGGCTGAAATTAAGATGATTTTATCAAATCATGTGGGAAAACTCTAATACACTGACAAACCCATTATGGAATAGTTGGAATAAAATGCTAGATCACCCTCTTTCACAAGATGAGTGGGAGTTCTGGTTTAAAATTGTTCATAATAAACAGTGGCTAGTTTTATCACAATTTACCTTTGTTAAACTACTGTATTAATGGCACCTTCCACCTGAGATTTTACTTAAGAACTAGGCCAAGGAAAATTACTGCTGGGGCTGTAATGCACAGGGAGCTAATTATCCGCCCCTAACCTGGCACTGACAATGTGTAAAACAAGTACGGCACTGGGTTATGGATGGGATAGTTTGGGCAATACGAATGAAACTTCCCGAAAGGATGGATGTTAATTTTTGGCTACTTAGTATTACCACCATAAATACAAGGATAGACTTTACAGATTACCTATGGATTTATACGATTATCTCTACATTGCTATCCTGTTTAGTCATCCGTTGGAAGGATGTATCGGGAATGGACTTTTCTGTGTTTCATAGACTATACTACAGACTAATCAAATGGTTGCAAGGGAAGACTGACATGCACAGAAGGGATGAGTACTGGAGTACTTTTGTTCAGCAATTGCACTGAAATGGCATTTTGTCCCTAATGAGGTTGTAGTACATTGTTCAATAGTTATGACGTTCTGGAATGATGACTGATTGTTACTGTATCACAACTGGTTCTTTTTTTTTTTATCCTGAATAAACAGATTTAGAACAAATATCTTGGAAAGGAAGAAGGCACAGCTAATTACGAAATGTAATATTTTAAAACTAAATGGTCTTAACACTGACTTGAACTGGAAGAGATTAGTTTAGAAAATAATAAACTGTTTCTATGGTTGCAAATTCAACTGTTAACCATTAGTTGGAGTTAATGATGTTATTTGTTAATTGATTTTAATATATAAACTTACTTTTTTGGGGTGTTACACCTCTTGAAGGTCAGTTGCAACAGAGGAGATAGGTGCTATTAAATAAGTTTTTTCATCTGCCAATACTTTTTTGTCATTGTCATTAATTTGATTTAATTTTTGTATATCCATCCAACCATCCATCCACAACTCCTTTTTCCCATTTTTGCACATGGGGTTAGGGTGTTACTTCAACAGTGACAATCATCTAGAGCCAAGGTTTATACCACCAGGTGGCTAGCTCTACCTCAGTAGTTCTTCCACACCATACACTCTCATGCAGACTGACCATTATGGCCAATTCACCTACTGCATGTGTTTGGAATGTGGGAGGAAACCGCAGCACACGGAGGAAACCCACACGAACACTGGGAGGACATGCAGACTCGGCACAGAAGGCAACCTAGCTGAGAACCAAACTGGGGAGCCTTTTGCTGTGAGGGTACAACACTACCTGCTGCACCACTGTGCCACCCCATATAATTTTTAATTTGTTGTGTAAAATGACTGCTAACCAAAAGACTGCGAGTTTATGAATATGTCTGAAGTTACAGGGGGAACATCTTGTCCTGAACAAAAAGAAAACATCTGAAGGGAAGTAAGAAAAACTACCTAGTAACATTCATACACATGACAAGGATCACATAAGATTAATCTTTAGAGAATATGGGACTGCTTTATATTTCTGAAGTACTCTCCTATTAATTTCAGTATTATATTCAAACTTGTTACTGTAACTACTAAAATGTTTGCCATTCAACTTTTTGTACATTTCTCACTGACTGTTACTGTATATATCTGCTGCTTGTATGTTATATGCAACCTGGGTTGAGCCTGAAATTGTTCTATATCGGTCATTGCTTTACTCTGGTAAACAAATGTAAAATAAAAAATAAGCAGAAAAGGCCTGAACTTTTGAAGCATAATACAAGCAGAGTTGGGTCACAAGTTGTTTGTTACAGAGTGTAATCCAAGACAGCTAACAGTACATTTATTAAAGTTTTATAGTGTTTAATAATTTGCTGCTTTTGTCAAACAATATCAATACGTCAATAACTCATATAGCAGCAGCAGCATGCCCCAAGTCAAATAGCTTCCATACAAAATAACAGACATACGCATAACCACAGAATCATAGCAGAATACTAAGCTAATGACCCTAAACAGCTTTTTAAAGCCTAGCCCTCCTTCCCAGAAGCATTGGGCAGGCTGACATCCCTTAGTGTGTGCGTGTGTGTGTGTGGTGGGGGGTATATACACTATGTGTGTGGGTGGAATATATAAAATTATGTTTTTCTGTATATAAAAAAAAACAAAAAAACAACTGTAAACAAAAAGTTACATGACTCGTACATAAAAGTAACAGCAAACTGATACAAGCTTAATACTATAACAAGACATGGTAAGCTCACTGTCCTGAGCTGGGTAAGCCACTGGTATATTCCAGGCCATGTCTAGATGAAAAGCCTCACGTAGCATCAGCAATTTCCTTTTAGCTCTCACAGTAATGGAAGAGTTCGTCACATCCTTGGGTACCTTCTGCTTCCATACTGAAGTAAGGCCTGTACAAACAGCAGTATTGTGTCTCCCTTTATTATAAGACACATTAAAGCTCCCTTTGTAGCTCAATATTTTCCTGACATAAAGTGGTTCTTCATGCCACCATTCCTTTCATATATTCTTCTAAACAGATTACAGACAAATGCAGCTGCTTCGTGGTCATAATTTAACAAATGTGGCATCATGGTGTAACAACAGCAATGTCCAAAGTAGCTTAACAATCAGGATGACTGGGGTTAAGCACTATTCAGTGGTCTGAATAATTTTCCATACCCTGCCCTGTTTACCTACTTTTTTATTTTTTATGCCTCGGATGGCCTAAGGGGTTGGGAGGATGGTCTAATGGTTAAGGTGTTTGCCTTGCAAGCACAAGGTTCAGGGTTTGAGTCTCACAAGGGATAATTGGCTAGGCTTAAAATGGCTCTCAAGGGCAGTTAGCTTAGTACTAACCTATGAACCTATGGATAACTGTGAACTTAAATGGGAAGTGAGGTTAGATTCTACTCACTATCCAGGGTTTAATGATGCTTGTTCCATCAACCTTATTTATATACTACTCAGCGACAGCTCCTTGTGGTCCTGCAGAGTGGTGCTAGCAGCAGAGAACTGAAAAAAGCGACTACTTTCCAGATTTAAGTATATTTGTGCTGTTTCTACCTGTGCGACCTTCTTTGCTTGCTGTAAACGAAGTTTTAACTGCTATTTTATCTGTATTTAGCGTTTTATTACCTGCACTTAAAGTTTGTTTGTTTAATTTTACTGTTAAGGCTGCCCACTCAAGTGCGCTAGCCTGTGCATTTAATATACTGCTGTTTCCCTGCATTTTTCTGTAGCTTTCTTACAAAAAAAAAAATAAAAATATCCTTGTTTTCCCGCCTTTCCTTGACTAGAATAGTCCATTATACAGGTTTTGCTGTATTCTGGACTTTGGGATAGTTCCTATGTTGCCCATTGCCTTACTTGGATAGAAGGAAGTTTCTTTTTTCACCAGTGGGAGTGGGGAGCCTTGAGCAGGCTATCTGTCCCTGAAGGAGTGACCTCAGCACAAGATCTAGTAGTAATTGGTCGTTTTGGACCATTTCTAGCTCTTTTGAAGTTCCCTGTATAAAAATCCGCCTCTGAGCGGTTTTTTTTTCGACTATACTACTCAGCGACAGCTCCTCGTGGTCCTGCAGAGTGGTGCTAGCAGCAGAGAACTGAAAAAAGCGACTACTTTCCAGATTTAGGTATATTTTTGCTGTTTCTACCTGTGCGACCTTCTTTGCTTGCTGTAAACGAAGTTTTAACTGCTATTTTATCTGTATTTAGCGTTTTATTACCTGCACTTAAAGTTTGTTTGTTTAATTTTACTGTTAAGGCTGCCCACTCAAGTGCGCTAGCCTGTGCATTTAATATACTGCTGTTTCCCTGCATTTTTCTGCAGCTTTCTTACAAAAAAAAAAAAAACAAAAAAATATCCTTGTTTTCCCGCCTTTCCTTGACTAGAATAGTCCATTATACAGGCTTTGTTGTATTATGGAGTTTGGGATAGTTCCTGTGTTGCCCATTGCCTTACTTGGATAGAAGGAAGTTTCTTTGCTCACCAGTGGGAGTGGGGAGCCTTGAGCAGCCTATCTGTTCCTGAAGGAGTGACCTCAGCACAAAATCTAGTAGTAATTGGTCATTTTGGACCATTTCTAGCTCTTTTGAAGTTCCCTGTATAAAAATCCGCTATGCTGCTTTTATGCTGACAGCGCATAGAGCAGCGCCGGTTAAACAAGTTTAAACTATTTCTGGCTCCGCCAAGTCTGCTCTTCAGTTTTTCCCTTAAAACCACTCTACCTTCAATTAAATCAGTCTATTCTCTATCTAAAATGCCCAGCACTTGCTCTTAAAGCATTTTTACACAGGTAAAGCACTCAAACAAAAGAAAGCACTACATCCACCTACAATCCCCTTGAGTACCCATTTCCCTTTAGGTCCTTTCTGACTCAGTTACTCAGCAATCCCTTACACTATTCTAGCATATCGAGAGGTCAATTACTGGCATCCTCTCCAGTTCAGCTGGTGAATCTGGGAATCTTGAGGCAATGTTACAACTGCCTCATGTACACATACAACCAACAAATACAAATATATGTGAGAGATGCAACTATATAGCCAAACTGGAGGCTGAGCTCTCTCGACTCAGTACTGGCAAGACCAGTCAGGAGGAGAAGGTAACCACACACACCACAAACCCAGTCTCACATAGACCAAACAAAACTGCAAACCAAACACATAAACCCACAAAGACATACTCGGAGGCTCTAATTAAAAATCTACCAAAACAGTAGAGGCCTCCAAAGCAGACATCCAAGAAACCACTACCTCAAAACATAGCACATGCAACACATATTTCTCAAAGTCAGTGTGCCAAACAGTCACAGCCCTTAAGGCCAAACAACATGCCTGATACACTTGTAATAGGTGACTCTATAGTCAGACACACTGACGTCCCGCTCACCAGACTGAACAAGGAAAAGGTTACAGTAAGCTGCCTGTTGGGCGCTAGAATCCGCCACATAACACAAGCACTCAAGTCACTCCAAAGCAAATACAAATATGACTCAGTCACTGTTCATGCAGGCGTGAATGACCTGAGATGTACCTCCCTGGACTACATGAAAAGAGACATAGAGGAGCTCTCAGATTATGTAGCCCAGGCCGGTATGACCCTGACCCCGAGCAGCATCTTACCCTCACCAAGAATGATGCCACAGTACAAAGACAAAATGATCAGCTTTAATAATTGGCTCAATTACTGGTGTCATTCTAGGGGGATCCAATGCCTGTCTGCTTGGGATGACATGCTTGACAAGCCACGCTGCTTTGCAAGGCACGGCTTGCACCTGTCACCCCTAGGCTTCCAGATATTGGCAAAGGCTCTTGCCACCCCCATAGTGCCTTTTTTAGGCAAGGCTCAAAAGACAAACCCACCTCCCTAAAAAACACAAGTTGAAAAAAACTAAGGGTAATGCTGCTCAATGCCAGAAGTCTAAACCTCAAGATGCAGGATCTCGAAGCCCTCCTCAGTATGGAGAGCATCAATGTCTGTGCAGTGACTGAAACCTGGTTCAAGGCTCCTGAAAGCACCCCAGCACTACCAGGTTATACCTCATATCATGCTTTTCGGCCCCATAACTTGGACCGAACCACAAAGGGAGGGGGAGTGTCCATATTCATCAAAGACACCCACACCTCTAGGTTAGTGGCAACGCACAAAGCATCGGAGACCATCCATGTGCAACTAACCGTAGGCAAAACTGACCTACAGTTTGTAGCATGCTACAGACCACCCTCTCAAACTCAGGAACCCCACTCAGCCTTCCTGAAGACACTGGAGAGTATGAATGTCTCTCCAAATACCATCATATTGGGAGACTTCAACTACCCAAACATAGACTGGGAGCATTACTCATGCCCCAACACCCTAGCCCAAAGGTTCCTAGAATTCATAAACTCAAATGCGATGGAACAACTAGTCGCCACTCCCACAAGAGGAGATAATATACTAGACCTGATCATCACAAACATGGGGACACAATGCTCCACACCGGAAGTATACCCCTCACTGGTGAGATCAGACCATAAACTAATCTCACTGGAAATCCACATCCCGCCCCCACCCCCAGCACAAAAGACCACAGTGAGGAACTTCTCAAAAGCTGACTTCACACTTAAGACTGAAGTGGTATCCTTCAAGGCCCCTGGGCCAGTGGAAACCACAGCCCACACCGCTGTTTCCTTTATACACGCCTTATACGGACACCTTCAAGAATGCATGGATCATGCAATCCCAAATAAAACCAAGACCCTTTCCCCCAAAGGCAGGCGTCCTGTCTGGTGGACCCCAGCCATAAACAAACTTTACAACAGGAGGAGGAAGCTACTACAGGACAGAGCAAAATCCCAAAAAGGTAAGGCATCTCTGATCAGTACTAGCAAAAAACTACGATCACTCATAAAATCATCCAAGGCCAACTTTGAGAGAAAAATCACAAAAGACACTAAAGATAATCACAAGGCCTTCTTTAGTTATGTTAGAAACCTGGGTGGAAACTCCCAGATATGCTCAGAGTTAGTTCAAAATGACAAAAAATACACTGAACCCACAGATATTGCTAACATACTGGCTGACAGGTTCAGTGCAAATTTCTCCCCCCCCCCCCCAAAAGGAGAAATATCTATCCCAGCTGAATGTAGCCTCCCTGACATCACAGATGTCCAGGTGAGAGCTGCCCTCTCCAAAGCTAAAAACACAGCATCAATGGGACCAGACGGTGTCCCGGGTTGCGTGCTACATGAGCTCCAAGAGGAACTAAACTCGCACATAAGGCTGCTGTTTAATCTTAGTCTTACTACAGGAAACGTACCCAAAGAACAGCATACAGCAACAGTGGTTCCACTCCACAAAGGAGGTGCTTCTATGGACCCTGGAAATTACCGCCCCATAAGCTTGATGAGCCTGGTCTGCAAAGCTATGGAGAGGATCATTATGGAACTCATAAACAAAGACATTGGGGACCTACAGACACTTGATCCTATCCAATTCGGCTTTGTTAAGGGCAGATCCTGCCTTTTAAACCTGGTCGACATTTTTGAAACGGTCACTAAGGCCATTGATGAGGGTACGGCAGTTCACACAGCCTACCTTGACCTTGCAAAAGCCTTCAACACAATACCCCACTCGGGCATCATAGACAAGCTCACCAGCTTAAATGTAAACCCATATGTCATAAGATGGGTTGCAAACTGGCTAAAGGACAGAACCCACAAGGTCAGAATTGCTGGAGCCATGTCAGACTCTAAGCCAGTCACAAGTGGTGTCCCACAGGGCTCGGTCCTGGGACCCCTCTTGTTCCGCATTTATTTTTCAGAAGTACAAGCAAACATAGGAGGATTGTAGCTGACAAAGTTCGCAGATGACTGCAAGCTGGGCGCCATAATTGATACCCCAGGGGACACTAGCATCCTTCAGAAAGGCCTCACAGAAACGGATAACTGGTGCCAGAGCCATGGCCTTAAACTGAACGCCAAAAAATGTATAGTCATACCCTTTGGGAAAAACAAAGTACCCACAAACTACCACATAGGTGGTAATCCATTAATTATGGAAGAAGTAATCAGGGACCTAGGGACCCAAGTTGACAGTGACCTCTCATTTGACACCCACATTGCCAAGGTGGTTAGGAGGACCTTCTATATTGCCCACCTTATCATGAAAGGATTCACATCTAGATTAAGAGAGGTCATTGTGCCCCTATACTCTTCCCTTATCAGGCCCATGATTGAGTACAATGCCTCATTTGGTATGTACCTTACCCGGCACCTGCAGCAGTTAGAAAGACCCCAGAAGTACCTCACCAAGATGATCAAGGGTCTCAAACATATGTCATATGCTGCCAGACTAAAGAAACTCCAGCTCTATTCAGTCGCATACCACCTACTCAGAGGAGCTCTATGCCTGACGTACAAGGCCATGTCCAATCCGGAATTAATGGACATGCTCCACCTGAAAAAATCCAAATCCACCAGAGGCACGAGAGCGAGAGACTTGAACCTCAACACAGAAATAAATAGGACATGCTGGAGGGACAGATTCATAACCCAGAGGCTCCCTCCCTGGAACAGAATCCCACTCCATGTTAGGCAGAGCCCCTCACTGACTCTCTTCAAGAGAAATCTTGACGAGTGGATGGGAGATCGTAGGTTTACCCCGGGGGTCATCTCTGAGTCACTACTAGACAGAGGAACAGTAAACTAAACCCTAAATGGGCACAGTATTATCATTCCAAGGGGTGGCGGAAGCCACACACACACACTGGCTAGGCTTATAAATGCCCTAGGGCAGATAGCCTAGTATGAACCTATGAACCTATTTGCTTGTCCTTACTGTTTTACTTGTTCCCCTGTGCTACTTCTGCCATTCCAGATGAATAAAATACATTTCTTTTGACAACTTCACACTTTCATGATGTTTATTTTGCTTTCACTTTTTGTTATCACTAATCTGTCATATTCCAGCACTCATATACCCTCTCCTGCTATTGTTCATATTGTTTTACTCTGCCGTACTGTTATTCTGAAGAAAAAAAGTTTTTGTATGTTTCATTATTATTACCAATCATATCTGATAACAAAAGTGTTAACATATTATCACTATACAAAAACAGTTTTGCTTAATGTAAAAGATAAATTGCGAAAAATAAATATTACTAAGGAAATGAGAAAGTACAGTGTAGGTAACTTATCATATTAGCTATTCAAAAAGATCTCAGCTGGAGTATTCCTTACTAGACGGACTTCACTACTAGGTGTCCCATCTCTGACGCCAGCATTCAAGAGCTCAGATTCCTTCCCACAATACATTGTGCATGTCTGCTCTTCAGCACACCAAAGCATACTAGTGTAAGAGAGGGACATACTCTCCAGCTATACTATACAACAATGCAATAAAAACAGCAAAACAATCCCCAGAAATTTGGGGGAGTTATCAAATGCCTAATAAAGCCTGGACAGATCTTAACGCCAGCTCCAACCACAACAAATTCCACAGATAAATTAATTCACACTGTATCAACTCTATACTCTCCCTAGTAAAAACACAACAGCAAGACCACCATCTATTCCTAATGAATTAGACAGAACCTTCAATTCCTTTTCAATTAAACCAGTTCAAACTAATACCACCAAAAACATATTTCTAAACTCAAGTCCTCTACCCTTGCAGCTGTCCAACTCCCCAGTGAATTTCTAAAGCTAGCAGCAGATGCCATCTCCTACCCTATATATCTCCCCTAATAAACCATTCCATTGCTAACAGGACACCCCCAAATTCTGGAAGGTCTCTCATATTACCCCTCTTCACAAAGGCGGCTCCTCTACTGAGTTCTCAAACAATAGGCCAATTGCTCTCTTTCCTCCCACAAACAAGATTCTTGAAAAAGGCATGCACATATCAACATGGCTTCAGACCTAAACACAGTACAACCACTGCCGTTGTTAGTTTTACAAACTGAATCAACCAGCTTTGAAATGACAACCAGCTCATCTTGTCTATCTTTCTTGATATGTCTGAGGTCTTTGATATGGTATCCCACTAAAAACTACTAAATGAGCCAGCTTCTTTAAACCTAACCCAGCAGTCCTCTTCTCGTACCTCAGCTACTTAACTGACCGCCAACAGACAGTTAAGTGGCAAAATGAACTCTCCACCCTATTATCGGTCTCAGTAGGAGTACCCCAAGGCTTAATTCTTGGTCCACTGTTCTTCACCATATTCATCAAAGGTTCAGCAGAGCCACCCAGCATGCAACCATCGTTCAATACTCAGACAACTCCTCCTTCATATGTTCAGTTCCCTCCCTACCAGAACTCCTACAAACAACCCAACAATCTTTCCAAGACATTGAAAAATACTTCTCAGACTCTCAACTCATACGCAATCCAAATAAAACAAAGCTCATGCTCTTCACTATTAGCAAAGTTCCTGATAACATTCCCCCTTCACCATCTACTCAGCCAATAAAACTAAAAACTGAAGCTGTCCAGCACACCAAACTTCCTGGAGTCACAACTGACAACAACCTTACTCTATCAAAAAGTCCACATTAAGCTAGGCTCACTATACAGAGTCAAGCCATACCTAATCAAGGCCACTAGACATTCCATATCTAGGACTCATCTATTCTCTACCCTTCTATATGCCTCACCAATATTCACTAATCTCAGAAACTCAGATTTAAATAAACTGGAGTCCTGCTATAACAAAATCACAAGATTCTCTACTAACGTCCCTTACAGATCACATCACTGCACAGCACTTCATAAACTAAACTGGATTGAACTACCTAATCTCTAATTCCTCAACCGACTTTTATTCATTCTATCTTCCTCTATCCAGACAACTGTCCAGTACTCAAAAGCTTTGTGCTGCCCTACTCAAACAAATTACAACTTAAAGTAACTAAATTTAATAATTGTTAAGGTAACTCTATCCTCCCAACAAATATCTAAGTCCTGGATAATTGTTAGGGTAACTCTCTATCCTCCCACTAAATATCTAAGTCCTGGAATTTCATGCCTCAACAATACTAAATTCTAGCAACACATCCACATTTAAACTGCTGCATAAGGAACACCTAACCAAAAAACTGGCTTTGCTCCTGCACTAATCCAGGGTGATCATTCTGTCCTTCCTTGTTCTTACAACCAAAATATCTCTTCTCTTACTAAATTCTAACATCTATACTATTTCTTCTCTCAGTGAATTCCGATTTCTCTCTACCTATCTCAAGCAAACTACTACTCCTGTTTTTATCTACTGTACCTATCTCAAGCTTCCTATATTTTCGTACTATTCCCCTCCTCCTTGTACTTCATCTCAATAGTGCCTTAGCAATCACTGTTTAGAACAACAAACACGAGCATAGCAACAATCAGCCGTATTCTTGTTCATATACCATACACGTATCTCATAAATATTTACCATCAGAACAATGATATTTATCATGACTGATCAGTCATTTCTCTATGAAGGCACAAGCTATTTCATGCTAGTTTATTTGTTAGCTTTCTTTTTTTCCACTTTATATTACTCTCTCAGTTTTTATTGTGTATGTATAAACTATTTAATATCTATATTTACCAAAGTTATGTACTCTTGATTGTTAATGATTTCTTGTATTGTTTTTAATGTGTGTTTGTAATGCAGCTTTTCTCTCCGGGCTTCCACTGAAAAAAGGGCCACTGGTTCAGTTGGACATCTCCGATAAACAACTGCAAAATAAATAAATACATTTTAGAACTTTCTTGTCCATAAGCAGTACTAGCTAAGTATAGCTAGGTCAAGGAAGAAGTTGTACAGAAACCCATCTGGGACTATCAAGTAATATTACCTGGCTGTTAGAAAAAAACACCTAAGTAAAAACAAGGCTGCAGTAAGGTATTCCTCTCAATCCCTCCAATGAAATAGTCAGACTTAGGCTAAAACAAGGACGGGATGGTAGAAGGAAAATGATAAGTTAGGCAAATGAAATGGGGACCCCATTCTAGCCATATAGAAGAAATGTACAGGGTCCTCTATAGATGGGATGATGGGATAGAGATAGTACTACAACAATGATCTTCTCAAACATCTACTATCATAACAAATTATCTACCTACACAATTGTACTATGTTCTTTATAACGTCACTGTTGCAGTACTCCTTACTGCTGGGATGATAACCAGAACTTTATGCTATGCGGGTGGTGGGCTCAGACAGGCGACTACTGTTCAGGATGTCTTACAGAATAGCTAGCTCTGGCAAATCCTGCTCTTGCTCTCGAATGAGTACTTGGTGAAGGTGTGGACAGATATCTAGGTGGAAGTTTCTAGAAGTGACTGGGTATTTATCCCTTGCACAGAAAACACTGTGGTGGCTGGGGCCCTGGTACTGTGAGTAATAGCTGTTTGCCATTATCTGTGCAACACAAATGAATGCAAAATGGGTGTGCAATTTGGAGGTGATTTGTTTAGATAAAGGTTCTCTTTTTTTTTTCTTTTCAGAGACAGAAACAAATAGCTGCTTTGTCTTCCCAGAGTTCTTGGTCCTATCTAGGTAGAACCTTAACTGCCTGTGCACATCTAGATACCCCACTGAACTTCCTACTTTGTTAACCCTCAGCAGAATGACCAGATGAGAGACTAGAAAGATGACTGACATTTTTGAGAGCTCACAATGTGCCTCCCAGTTTCAAAAGCAAATGTCACCACCTCCTCATTAACAGTTTGAACATTTATCAACTGGTGATGATTCAGCATTCAAATTAAAAACAAAATTCTGATGTATAACGTTTCCAGTTACAGTACTGAAAGTACACATTGTCCTTTACCTAACTAGCTACTTCCATGATATACTGAAATACCTACAGCACTCTCTGCCTTACTTTATGCAATAAATTTCACTGTACTGCAAAAACCAAAACAAGAAAGAATGTCACGTCCAGCTTATACAATAATATGCATTCTTAATAAAATGTGCTTGCACACTACAAGAATTTAGGTCAACAACACAGTTACTATGCCAGTTGGGGTACTTCTGTACAGTAGCAGCTACCACTCCCTCTAAAAGTCTAAAGCAATCAATCCACTAGGCAAAATCCAAGTAAGCAGTTACCTTTATTTTTAGAATAAAAAATGAAAATCAGAAACGTATGCATCAAATGGCTGACATCAGCCATGCGTACCATTTCAGTATGCATCATAATCCTGCTGTAAATGCTCTGGAATCTCTACTGATGCTTACAAAGACAGCTTTAAGGCAGAGAAAGTAATACATAAAATGGCGGAAAGTCTGCTCTGCAGCACAAGCCACAGATGGAGAGTAAGGGACTAAAAGTGAACCTGATAAATAAAATGTGGAAGAAATGACAGGGTATGGGTGTGACAGAAACTCTCAAGGCAATAAAGTGTAAGAAAGTAGTATTTTTTCAGAAAAAAAGAGATGTGATTCAGTCTGAAGACAGAAATGGAAAAAAGTCAAAGTGAGAATGTATTTTTGCTATTAATGAAAGAACAACATTTCACAATAATTGGTGGGATCAAAACTATACTATATAAGACTAATTTACAACTGGCCACAAAATGATGCTTATTAAAACAGTATATAAAAGGATTAACTACAGGCACTTCACATTCAACTACAGCAAGATGAATTGGTAAAGGTGTAATGATGACCTACAGTTTACAGGAAAGGCAAAGGTATAATCCACTTTCAGAACGATCTTGGTGACGAACTCACCAATTTGCCACGGTACCTCAACAAAACACTTTTTAACTGCCACATCAGAAAAAGAATAATGAAATAAAATGGCAGCACTGCTCTTATATCAGACCCTCACCAAGCTACATACTTTAATGGTCATTTGAATGCAACCTTTACAAAGTTAATAGATAACTGCATTTTTTCACTGCCACCATAACTTTTTATAAAAGGGAAAAGTTTAAAATTTGCTTGCAGTTTAATTATTTAAGCTTTAAAGATCAGAATCCTGAGGTAAACAAAAGAGAGCTGGAGTACTTTTGTTGTTAAACTGCTTACTCCAGATCCCAATACATAAGTGGACTACATTAGAGAATACAGCCTTTCCTAAATACAGTTCCCTAACTGCAAAACTCTCTTTATTGCCATTTCTGAACATATAACTAGTTTTAAAACATTATAAGTATTAATGATTTATTCAAATAACTGCACTGCTCTGGACATTTTACTGAAATGTCATATTTTGGCTTTGAAGGGGTCACTTTGTTCAAGTAACTCTCCTTAGTACTAAGAACCAATGACCATCGGGTTGATTGCAGCAAGGTAGATTAGATCCTCCGCCATTTTAAGCATTTGTGCTTGGGGTAGTGGAGCAGTAGCAAGATGGTGGCTAGAAGCAGATTTCCTGGGAGTGGCCTGGCTTCTAGGCCTGAGAGAATCCGTTGGTCTGAGAGAAACGGTAGTCGGATGGGAACACGTTTTTTTTGTCTAGATTTGGTAGTGTGAAAGGCCTCCTCAGAAGCCGGTGCCTGCATCGCGGATCCAGACCCAACCGAAGCAGAGACAACCAAAGGCTCGGAAGATGAAGATTTCTGCGGCATACCAGACTCCGAAAGGGTCTTGGTAGAGGCCTGCGTATATATCAAATCGGGCATCAGGGGCTGATAAGCGCTTCACTGAATTCCGGAGAATTGATGACCTGTTTAGTGCTAGCATCGTCGGAAGGCTTAGCCTTGTGTGGTCTCTGTCTCAATCTTTATCTCTTAAGTTTTTTAGGAATGTCCACAGATTGTTGGCTGATGGACACCATATTGGAATGCGAAGACAGATCATGAAAATAACTGTCTACAAAAAGAGCTCCACGGTGAATGGTTCTCACATTAGAGAGGGCACAGAACTGACAATGGGGGACATCGTGGTTTGGGCCTAAGCAAGTGATGCAGTAAGAATGGAAGTCTTGGTGTGGGATCTGCTTTCCACAGGCAAGACAATTGCTAACTTTTTCGGACATTGGTTAGTGCAAGACAAAAGGATCCCAATAGGGTACTTAGCTTTAAACGTTTTCAGCTGAAATTCAACTTCTGGTACTGACCGACTGGCACTCGTGCGAACTGGTTCTGCTATGGGCTCCATGGCAAGCAAGACTGATGTAATGACGTTGGCTGGCTTGCTTTATAGCAGTGATGACCTGATGTCAGACTACAGGCGATGGCAGCCGACGCAAAACAACATTGACTTTGGTATTCAGGCCGGCTGAGAGCTACCACAGCAGGGATAACCCACAGGTGATGACTGCAACAGTGAAACACGAAGAACATCCAATGACCCTCAGATAGATTGCAGCAACAGAGTTTCAGTGGTGAAGTCTCTGGAATGGAAGATGTGGGGTACAGTCACAACCTAATAAAAAAGAGCACAAAAATTCCATGATAAACCAATTTTAAGACCTGACAAATAGGTAGGAAACAGTTTCATTACAACATGTCTCCCTTGACTGAAGAAGACGTATTGAAACAAGTTTTTTTTTTTTTTTTTGTTGACTGTCACTAATTCCTGTGATGGTTTTATAGGAATGCGTGAAAGTTCTCCACTTCTGCTTGCAGTTCCAGTGGCTTAGCCATGAGGGTGAATGCATTTTGTGCATGTATGTATGTGTGTGTGTGTGTGTGTGGGGGGGATACAGCCCAAATAAAATAATTACTTCTGTTAAATTTGCCAGAATCAACTGAATACTGGGATTTTTCACTCAAAAATCCATTCCAGCACATACATATAGACAGAAAAACCCGACACCAATATATGAAAATAACTTTAGCTTGCAGTTATGTGCTACACACTTTGAGAATTTTAGGACTGTAGTAGCTCAGCGGCTACAACTTTCCCAGGCCACCAAACTACTTTCCACTACCCACAATCCTGTATGAGGAAAAAATCTCTTTCTCTCCAGATCTCTGCTAGCCAAGGTAAATATAGCATGAAAATTATGGAACTAAAAAAAACAAACATATCCTAAGGCAGGAAGGAGGAGGTTGGGGAAGTAGGGGAAAAATGGATCACAGACCTACACATTTATTGTTATGCTAAGTACATAACTTCAATATGTGATAGGAATTCCTCCAGCTATAGGATGGAATCCTCAACAGAACACTACTGGGTGGATATATATATCAGGACAGCAATCACTGAAGTTCCTCTCAAAGACTATAAATAGTTGTGAAGGTTCGGCTTAAGGTCTTTACCCCACAGATAGAAGGTATATGGTTTGATTCTGACATCTGGTTATTGGCTAGGCTTGTAACAGTTTGATTAGTCTAGTACTTACCTATGAGCCTAATTGGGAAAAAATAATCCATAAATGTCTCACAAGCATAGCAGAGACCTGGACTAAAGCCTGGGAAGAGCAGACTAGAGGAAAGATGGGTCTAGTAACCCAATCCAGATCCAATCTACTTCCTACCAAAAAGCAGGAGGGAAGAGAGGATGGAAGGTCTCAAAACAAAGATAACAAACAGAGATTATCACTAAAGAAAGCTTTTGAAAATATACCATTGATAAAGAAGGGTATCTAACATTGGACAACAGGGAAAAGGGAAACGACAAATAGGTGAGTATCAAACGGCTTTATTACCAAAACAATAGAAATTTCACACTAGTTACTTCTGCAATGACTAATATCCTTGCTCCAATACAAAAGCCTTCAAGTGTAAAAAAAAGAAATACTTACAGCATTATTCTGATACCTCTAATCATCTGTATTACACAGTCGGTTCAATTATCTTTGGGGCCTGTTTGGAAATGCTTATTGTAGAGGAGGCATTTGAGGCTTTGTGCTCCCGCAGGTATTCCCCTCCTTTTTCTTCGTAATCTTGTCTTGTGATCCAGCCTTCTTCCTGGTTCATGAATTCCAGTGCCCAGTCACGTGCACCATACCAGGCATCTAGTGCAGGAATGGCAGCCATCTTGATCTGCAAAGTTATTATAAAAAAAAAGAATAATTAAACACAGGTGATGGCAGTCAGTGTAGCAGTCACAGACAATTGCAAATAAATTTGAAAGGGACAGAACACAGTTAATACAGTGAGCAAAAGAATCTCAATACAATGTATTTGTTTAGACATTCTTTCACGAATGCACATAGATTTAAACCCCTACAAATAAATTCTTAAAATTAATTAAGAATTAAAGATAAGGGGATTTTTGGAGACCTAACAAGAATGGAAAAAAAATCAGGCTACCACTGTCTAATTATACACATTGTATTTTTAAGACAACACTCTCAAAGATGATCATTTCAATGGAATCAGTGGCAAACAACATCTAGAGAACAGGGGGAAGTAATGTGCATTACGAGAGCAGAGGGAGGAGCTTGGCTTTGGTGGAATTATGAAGATGCCATTTCATTACTGCCTGTGATGACCGGTCATTTTGTTGAAATGTACAGCTTTATCATGTAAGACATATGTACAAATATGTATGCATGGGTCAAGAACATTTTTGCTCCCTACAGGACTTGGCCTGTTTACAACTCTACCTGTACTCAATGGGCTGACTTGCTCCAGGGAGAAGAGAGGTGGGCATGCGCAGGCTAAGCTAGAGCACTATGAACCATTCATTCCTACCTGAAAATACCCATCAGCTGGGATAGGGAGAGCACCAGCTTGTTGGTCTTCTGGGACTGCCTGCCCTCTCCATCTGGGAGTGCCCCCCCCAGCATTGGGATGATGTGGGCTTAGAAGATTCCATCTCCACTCCTGCAAGCTGTTACCATGTTGTGAGCCAGAACCCTCTCCCTCTCCACAGTGACAGATGAGCAGACAGCAGTTGCTCACATCCATCCTCCATGGTCAGCCCCTAGAGGCACCTGAGCTGCTAATCAAACCCTCATCGTCTGTGGCATAGTCAGGGTTTTATCCCTCTATTCCAAGTAGCCAATTAACTACATTTTTTAAAGAAACTAAAAAAAAATGTAATGTCTCATTTGTACACAGGGACAGCACAAATAAACACTTCTGGAAGTCTAATGTTATAGGTATTTCATATTTGTCATATCTGCCCAGAAATCAGTGTTGTTTGCTGTGAAGAAAAAAGAAATTATGTACTCACCATAATGTTCCATCTGAGTAGTTCTATTTCATTTGTCTTCAACCTGTGGGTATCGGATGCGTAACGGATCTGAGCCGGCAACTTCACAAGCATCTGCTCCAAGCTCCTCCCCTACCCATAATACACCACCACTACCTTCCAACTCTCAGATCGAGTTTGCTGCACTCTACACTAACAACCCGATCCAAAACACCTTACATACACAAAATGCTAGCTATGAGCGCTGTCCATATGTTAAGGCCAGGGGAAGGCAGGAGGGATGGTTGAAGACAAATGAAGTGGAACTACTCAGATGGAACGTTATGGTGAGTACATAACTTCTTTATCTGAACTAGTTTACTTCATTTGATCTTCAACCTGTGGGACAGAGTCCCCAGCTACTAAACACCTGGGATGCCCTCATGGAAGGATATTCCGGAGCACTGCGGAACCAAAGGATGCTCTCCTTCGAGAAATCAAATCCAATTTATAGTGAGAAAAAGGTATGAGATGAGGACCAAGTAGCCACAGAACAAATGTCGTCTATCGACCAAAAAGCCACAGAAGTAGCCATGGACTTTGTCGAGTGAGCTCTAACATGACCCGGAGGAGACAAACCTTTATCCTTGTAGATCTCAAGGATACATAGAGAGATCCACCTGGCAATGGCCAGCTTGGAAATAGGTTTACCCAAAAAAGGTTTAGAAAAGGACACAAACAACTGGTGAGATTTATGAAAAGTTTTGGTCCTGTGCAAACAGAACCATAACTGTCTATGAACATCCAACAAATGCAACTTGTATTCAATTTTGTTTGTAAAATTTGGAAAGAAAACAGGTAAATTGATAGTTTGATTGATATTAGCCTCAGATGCTACTTTTGGGAGAAAAGAAGCATTGGTGCGAAGAGAAACCTTGTCCTTATGGAAAACCATGTATGGAACCTTGACAGACAACACTTGAAGTTCTGAAACCCTCCTAGACGAGGTGATAGCCACTAGGAAGGCTATCTACCAAGACAAAAACTTAAGATCTGCGGTAGCTGCAGGTTCAAAAGAAGGGGCAACCAATGCTTGTAGTACCATAGTAAGGTCACACGGGGGATGGAATCTTTGACCGGAGGACGTAAGAGGAAGGTACCTTTGATAAAAGCTTTGCACAATCTGGAAGAGGCCAAAGAAGCAGAGGTCTCATCAATGTGAAAATGAGAAATGGTGGCTAGTTGAACCTTGACCATAGACGAGCTAGCCCCTTGTTTAAAAATATTTGCCAGAAAGTCAAGTATAGCCGGAATGGGAGCCGTGAAAGGATCTAAACTCCTTTGAGAGGGCCCAAAAGGAAAAACGCTTCCATTTGCTGTGATAAACCTTCCTGGTGGATGACTTATGAGCTGCCACCAGAACAGACCTGACCGAAGAAGACAATCTGGGAGTCCTAGCAATCAAGGGAACTGGAGCAGCCAAGCAGTGAGCTTCAGACTGTACAGATTCAGATGAGGGACCCTCAAGGGGTGAGATATGAGATCCTGAATGGGATCCAAGATCCATGGAGGAGCTAGAAGATGAGACCAAAGGAAGGGGAAACCATACTTGAGGCCAAAAAGGGGCAATGAGGATCTCTTTGCTCCCCAGTCGACAAGCCTTCTGTAGGAACTTCAGACTATGGGGTGCAGGGGGATAAGCATAAAGAAGACTGGGAGGCCAAACATGGACTCCCCCGGTGGGGGGGGGGGGTTCAGAGTGAAGAACTCGATGCACTTCACATTGGAAAGAGATGTGAAGAGATCGCAGCAAGGCTGACCCCACTCTAGAAAGATCTGCTCCGCTACTGAAGGATTCAGGGACGACTCATAAGGCATCAGAATAGTCAGGCTTAGTTTGTCTGCCAGAATGTTGGACCGCCCCAGAATATGTGTTGCTACCAGAAAACGACCGGTGGAGATCGCCCATTCCCAAACTCTCATGGCCTCACGACAAAGGGGGTAAGATCTGGTCCCTCTCTGTTTGTTGATATATCAGACCACCGACATGTTGACTGACTGGATTGCAATGGTTCCCAGAGGTAGAAAGGCATGAAGGGCCTGCAATGCTAAAAGGACCACCCTCATCTCCAGAACATTTATATGCAAACTGGTCTCGATCGGGGACCACGTGCCTTGGACTGTCCTTCCCGAACAGTGCCCCCCCGAGCTGGAAGGCATCCGTGGTCACTGTGGCTTGGGCAGGGGCTGGAACAAAAGTTCGTCCTTCCAAGATTTCAGAAGACTGCATCTACCATAGAAGGGACAACTTGCAGACTTTGCTTATGTGTATTGGGTGTGACAACGGAAGATCCAACAAAGACCATTGCAATGCTAGAGTCCACTGTAGCACTCGCATATGTAAATGAGCACATGGTAGAAGTGTTATCGTTGCTGCCATAGAACCTAGGGCCCTTAAAACTGACTCTGCTGAGGGAAGATGAGATCGGTAAATGAAAGCGACATGCATCCTTAAATTTTGAACTCTCTCCGAGGTCAAGAAAACTTTTGTCTGTAACGTGTCTATCCATGCTCCTATGTATTCTAGCACCTGGACAGGGTTCAGAAGAGATCTGGCTGGGTTGATTGTAATCCCTAGATAGTGTGCAAGACACAGGAAGTAGTCTCTGGTCCAACAAAGTAGACACTTGGTGGGAGCAGTAAGGAGCCAATCGTTCAAGTAAGGATAGACCTGAATGCCCTGAAGCCTCAGGTGAGCCGCTACTACTGTCATCACTTTGGTGAACACCCTGGGGGATGTGGTCAGACCAAAGGGTAGGGCTCAAAACTAATAATGATTGGCTCCTAGCCAGAAGCGGAGAAACCTCATGGAGCTTCTGTGCTTCTTTATGTCACAGTAGGTGACCTGGAGGTCGAACGAGCACATCCAGTCGCTCTCTTGCAGGTACGGCAGGATGGACTGTAAGGTGACCATCCAGAACTTCTCTATGGCAACTGACAGGTTCAGAGTAGACAGGTCCAGAATGGGCCTTAAGTCCCCCATCTTTTTTGGCACCAAAGAGAACCTTGAGTACATGCCCGATCTGGACTGACCTGGGGGGAAAGTTTTGATGGCTCAGTTCTTTAGCAGCTTGGAAACCTCTAGCGCTGCTGCCTTCCTTTGCGTGGGTGGTATGTCTGGGAGGTGTTTGTAAGGTGTAGTGAGAAGTTATATGTCACTATTTGCTGGCTCTGCATTTTTGTTTTTAAGGTGTAGGGAGAACCACAAACAGGATTGAATAGCCTCTGGAAATTATCTGAAGCACTCAATGGTCTGATGACACAGACTCCCATGCTGCCAGGTGCAATGACAGGTGACCCCCGACTGCCTCCAGAGCAGAGCAGTCGGGCAACCCCTCAGAGTTGCTGTGCTGGACTGTCCAAGAACGGTCCTCGAGACCTAAAATTCCTCGGACCCCTTCTGACTCTGGGCCGGTGTCTGTCCTGTCTCCCTCTGCCTCTAGGGGAAGAAGGGCCCTGAGTGTTATAGGAATACTGAGACTTCTGGAACGATATCTTCTTTTGCCCTTGCTGATTCCTGGAAAAGGATTTTTGAGGGTTTGAGAAGCGGATTCTGACGGCAGACAAGTGTCTTCCCATCTTTCTCACTCTGGACCAATTCTGGACCAAGGTGTCACGGACGGTCTTACCAAAGAGGGAAGAGCCGTCATAAGGGGCATTTGCAAAAGATGCCTTGAAGGGTTCCGTGAACGGACACAATCTGAGCCAGGCATTATGCCTTAAGGAAATGCCAGACCCAGCCGCCCTAGCTGCTCCTTCGGTTGAGTGTGAGAGGTCCCAAGCTGGTACTGGCTGTTTCCTTGGAGGCCTTATGTTCTTAGCCCCTCTGAGGAACTGTCGCAGTAGAGGGTGTGAGAATAAAGGAGGATCCATGTTGAATTCTGCAGATATTGCTGAGGCATGTATCTTGATTGAGGAAAAGGAAAGTCCCTTGTTCAAAAGTTCAGTCAGGTACTGTAATATCTGAGGCAGGTTTAATTTTCTAGGGTCCTGTCCTCTTTCTTCATTCCAACAGCAGAACCGCTTCCATTTTGCGGAGTAAGCCTTTCTTGTAGATGGTCTTCTAGCCTCCAAAATGACATCCTGCACTTCTTTGGAGAGTAGTGCCTGATGTGGAGTTAAGGGATTTTCCATGCAGCTAGACTGAGAGTTTTCAGCTGACTGTGAAGAGTTTTGAAATTGTTCTGCGTCAGCAGTAGAGGTGTTAGAGGCAGGGGCCACGGAGGAGTGTGTGTTAGGTTCCTCAGTAGTGGATACCAATGTTGTCTCGGCCAATCTGGAGCAATCAGTATCATCCTTGGCTTGTCTGTTCTTGCTTTCAGAAGCACCTTGGGCAGCAGAGGTAGTGGTGGGAATGCATAAACTGACCAAGTTGTCCATGTGAATGAAAGGGCCCATTTTCCAAGCCTTTGGGTGGAAGGTCCTTGAGCAGAACTTTTTAATTGATGATTTTGTGGGAGGCAAAAGGTCTATGTCTGGCCTTCCCCATGCTTGAACAATCTCTGTGAATACGTCTGGATGTAGCCTCCATTCGTGAGGGTCTGTCATATGCCTGCTCAGAGTGTCTGCCAGTGTGTTTTCCATTCCTGGTAGGTACTGCGCCTGGAGTTCTATTTGTCTTTCCAGAGCTAGATTCCAAAGAGTCATGGTTAATCTGCACAAGGGGTATGAGTGAGTCCCTCCTTGTTTGTTTATGTACCACATTACTGTGGTGTTGTCTGTTCTTATGAGCAGTTGTCCTGGATGCAAGAATTCTCTGAAAGCTGAAAATGCTTTTATTACTGCCAGCATTTCTTTTTGATTGATGTGAAGGTGCTTTTCTGGTTTGTGCCATCTGCCCTGAATGCACCTGTCCTTCATGTGCGCCCCCCAGGCGTAATCTGAAGCGTCTGTGGTTATGACTTGTGTAGCTTGAGGCTTGCAGAATGGGAGGCCTTTGTTTACTTTGCATGCTTGAGCCCACCATATGAATTCCTTTTGTAGGCAGGGAATTATTGGAATCTCCACTTCTAAGCTGTGACTGTGTTGAGACCAAAGATTTTTGAGGTACCATTGAAGTTTCCTCATGTGCAGCTTTGCACATGGGATTAGAAGAATGCAAGATGCCATGAATCCCAGAGCCTGCAGGATTTTCCTTGCAGTAAGCCTGGTACTTTTTGCAAGTATTTTGAAGTAGTGAGATAATTGCCCTTGTTTTTCTGTTGTTAGGTAAGCCATCTGAGTGTTTGTGTCCAAGTTGGCACCCAGGAAGGTAATTTTCTGAGAGGGTGTTTGTTTTGATTTCTCCTTGTTGATGGTGTATCCCAGAGAAAGCAGTAAACGTGTCACATATGCTAGATGTTTGAGAAGTACGAGTTTGCTGTCCGCTTGGATCAGGCAGTCGTCCAGATAAGGGTAAATTTGTATCCCTTGAAGTCTGCAGTATGCAATCACTGATGCCAGGCACTTGGTGAATACTCTGGGCAGTAGATAAGCCAAAGGGCAATGCAGAGAATTGATAGTGTTTTGAACCTGCAAGAAATCTGAGGTATCTTCTGCAACTTTGTCTGATTGGGACATGCAGGTATGCCTCCTTGAGGTCCAATGTTACCAGCCAAAACCCCTTGCCCAGCATGGGAAGGAGTTGCTGTAGTGTGAGCATCTTGAATTTTGGCACTAGAAGAAATGTGTTGAGAATGGATAAGTCCAGAATTGGTCTCCAGTCGCTTCCTTTTCTTGGCACCAGAAAAAGCCTTGAATAAAAACCTTGTGCTTGTTGGTGCGTAGGTACCTTTTGTATAGCCCCCATGTTTAGGAGCTTTGCAATTTGTAGTTGTGCCTCTACCCTTTGATTCTGTGGTAGGTTTGGCATCCCTCTCATTTTTGGAAGAGTGTGGAAATGAAATTTGTAGCCTCTGTTCATTATGTCCAGAATCCACTTGTCTGTTGTGACAATATGCCAATTGTTTGCAAATAGTGCTAGTTTCCCTCCCAAAGGTGCTGCCATTTGAATTCTGCTTGGCATGGAAATGAGGGAGTCATTGAGCTTGCTTTCTGTACTGCTGTGCACTGTCGTCACCACTTCTTGGCGTAGGTGATTGCCATTGTCTGCCTCTGTAGGATCCTTGGGTTTGTCCTCTGCCCCTTCCAGCCTGTATCTGCCCCTTTGGGCTTTGTCAGTCGTTGGAAAGGACCAGTTTTTTGATGGCCAATTCCTGCTGAACCTTGGTGGCTGAACCTGTAAGAAAGCTTTGACAGTTTGCATAGATTTTGCCTTTTCTTCCATTTTACGTAAAATATCCTCAGCATTACCACCAAAAAGAACATCCTTATGTAAAGGTGCATCCAGAATTTTGCTTTCACTTGATCTGGCAGATTTTGTTCCCTTAGCCATGCATGTCTGCGAATGACTGCTCCAGTGGCGGCTGATCTGCTTGAGGCCTCTAGTGCATCATAGCCACATTGTAAGGTGTGCTTGCCCACTTGCTCAGCACTATGCATCATATCCTGCAACTCTTTTAAATCTGGTTGTTCAGGCTGTGACATTTTGTTTTTAATTGTCATAACAGAAATTGCTGATATCTTATCATATGAAACTGGCAGTTTAAGGCCCTCATGGCAAGTGTGGCCGAAGTGTAAACTTTCTTTCCCCACCTTTCTAGGGATCTAGATTCCCTTTCTGAAGGCAAAGGGTTCTTGGCCGTGGAAGCCTTAATTCCTTTAGGGCCTTGAGAAATAGTTTCAGGATCTGCATTATGGCCTTTATAGAGGAACTGATGAGAATTAGGAACTCTGTAATACCTATCAGGCTTAACAGGTGCAGGAGGCAGAGAATCAGGATTTAAACAGGCCTCCGAGTATACATCATCTAAAACCTCCAAAACAGGAGGAATAGCCAGAGGCCTATGCTGAGGTAACCATAGGAATTCCCTGAGCCTTTTCTTGGAGTCGGAGAAATCTTGGCCTTCCCAATGGAAGTGCTCTCTCAAGGAGTGTAAAGTCTCCCCAAAGGAAAAATCCTCAGGGGGAGATACAGAAGGAATGGACTGCTCTGCATCCGAATCCTCAAAGGGAGAATAAGCCCGTTCCTCAGCATCAGAGTGTTCTGATAAAATGGAATCTTGGTCAGAAGGAGGAGAATCCTCCTCTACTCTGGGTCTCTTGTCAGGGGCCGGTGAGCCTCTAATAAGAGTGATCAGGTCTTCAGCCATTTTAAGCATGTGCTTCTTAGGCGTGGGCCCAGGTCTTGGGCCTTGTGAGGCAGGCCTAGAAAGTTGCTTGGCTGATTTTGCTTTGGTAAAGGCCTTGATGGAGAAGGAAGATGAGGGCCGAAATACACCATGAGTGGATGTAGATCTATCCACATTGGTGGGTTCATCATGAGCAGGTGCTTCGGTAGTAGTCTGGGAAAGGGCGAAGAACCAGCGGTCTCAGGCACAGAAGACCCGCCCGAGAGTGTCGTCGGTAGTCAGGGACTGCAAAGGCGTCTCACTGAGAACCGGCCCACGTGGAGCTTGTTTCGGCGTGGTGTCGGTGGAGACCGCAGTTCTCGACTGACGGTCCTTTTCTTTGCGTTTTCTGGACATAGCGGTAGTCGGAGTATCCGACGACATTTTATAGTTAAACGCTTTCCCAAAATAATGTTGGGCGTACTCCGCCCGACGCTTGATAGTGCGTTTATTGAAAGTAGCACAAAAGCGGCAGCCCGAGACGTCGTGGTCTGGGCCCAAACAAGGTATGCAAAGGGAATGGAAATCCTTATGCGGTATTTGCTTCCCACAAGAAATACAATTATTAACTTTTTCTGACATCGGTCTGAGGCAAGAAAAGGTTCCCCAACGGGGTACTTAGCTTTAATGAAGACTTCGGTCCGAAATTGTTTCGTAATTCAGGAGCTGGCCGACCGGCACTTGCGAACTGCTTCTGCTTCGGGCACCGCGCGGCAAAAAAGACTGAAGAAGATGGCGTCGGCTGTGTCCTTTATACTCTAGCCTACCTGACGTCAGAAGAGTACGCGACAACAACCGACGCCGGACCAAGACTTTGGAATTCGGCCGACCGAGGGACCGCCTGCCGGCTGAAAACCCATATGTAACTACTGCAGCTGTAATGCACGATGAACATCTGGAGCAGCCAAGCAGTGAGCTCCAGACTGTACAGATTCAGATGAGGGACCCTCAAGGGGTGAGATATGAGATCCTGAATGGGATCCAAGATCCATGGAGGAGCTAGAAGATGAGACCAAAGGAAGGGAAACCATACTTGAGGCCAAAAAGGGGCAATGAGGATCTCTTTGCTCCCCAGTCGACAAGCCTTCTGTAGGAACTTCAGACTATGGGGTGCAGGGGGATAAGCATAAAGAAGACTGGGAGGCCAAACATGGACTCCCCCGGAGGGAGGTTCAGAGTGAAGAACTCGATGCACTTCACATTGGAAGGAGATGCGAAGAGATCGCAGCAAGGCTGACCCCGCTCTAGAAAGATCTGCTCCACTACTGAAGGATTCAGGGACGACTCATAAGGCATCAGAATAGTCAGGCTTAGTTTGTCTGCCAGAATGTTGGACCGCCCCAGAATATGCGTTGCTACCAGAAAACGACCGGTGGAGATCGCCCATTCCCAAACTCTCATGGCCTCACGACAAAGGGGGTAAGATCTGGTCCCTCTCTGTTTGTTGATATATCAGACCACCGACATGTTGACTGACTGGATTGCAATGTTTCCCAGAGGTAGAAAGGCATGAAGGGCCTGCAATGCTAAAAGGACCACCCTCATCTCCAGAACATTTATATGCAAACTGGTCTCGATCGGGGACCACATGCCTTGGACTGTCCTTCCCGAACAGTGCCCCCCCGAGCTGGAAGGCATCCGTGGTCACTGTGGCTTGGGCAGGGGCTGGAACAAAAGTTCGTCCTTCCAAGATTTCAGAAGACTGCATCCACCATAGAAGGGACAACTTGCAGACTTTGCTTATGTGTATTGGGTGTGACAACGGAAGATCCAACAAAGACCATTGCAATGCTAGAGTCCACTGTAGCACTCGCATATGTAAATGAGCACATGGTAGAAGTGTTATCGTTGCTGCCATAGAACCTAGGGCCCTTAAAACTGACTCTGCTGAGGGAAGATGAGATCGGTAAATGAAAGCGACATGCATCCTTAAATTTTGAACTCTCTCCGAGGTCAAGAAAACTTTTGTCTGTAACGTGTCTATCCATGCTCCTATGTATTCTAGCACCTGGACAGGGTTCAGAAGAGATCTGGCTGGGTTGATTGTAATCCCTAGATAGTGTGCAAGACACAGGAAGTAGTCTCTGGTCCAACAAAGTAGACACTTGGTGGGAGCAGTAAGGAGTCAATCGTTCAAGTAAGGATAGACCTGAATGCCCTGAAGCCTCAGGTGAGCCGCTACTACTGTCATCACTTTGGTGGACACCCTGGGGGATGTGGTCAGACCAAAGGGTAAGGCTCAAAATTAATAATGAATGGCTCCTAGCCAGAAGCGGAGAAACCTCATGGAGCTTCTGTGCTTCTTTATGTCACAGTAGGTGACCTGGAGGTCGAACGAGCACATCCAGTCGCTCTCTTGCAGGTACGGCAGGATGGACTGTAAGATGACCATCCAGAACTTCTCTATGGCAACTGACAGGTTCAGAGTAGACAGGTCCAGAATGGGCCTTAAGTCCCCCATCTTTTTTGGCACCAAAGAGAACCTTGAGTACATGCCCGATCTGGACTGACCTGGGGGGAAAGGTTTGATGGCTCATTTCTTTAGCAGCTTGGAAACCTCTAGCACTGCTGCCTTCCTTTGCGTGGGTGGTATGTCTGGGAGGTGTTTGTAAGGTGTAGTGAGAAGTTATATGTCACTATTTGCTGGCTCTGCATTTTTGTTTTTAAGGTGTAGGGAGAACCACAAACAGGATTGAATAGCCTCTGGAAATTATCTGAAGCACTCAATGGTCTGATGACACAGACTCCCATGCTGCCAGGTGCAATGACAGGTGACCCCCGACTGCCTCCAGAGCAGAGCAGTCGGGCAACCCCTCAGAGTTGCTGCGCTGGACTGTCCAAGAACGGTCCTCGAGACCTAAAATTCCTCGGACCCCTTCTGACTCTGGGCCGGTGTCTGTCCTGTCTCCCTCTGCCTCTAGGGGAAGAAGGGCCCTGAGTGTTCTAGGAATACAGAGACTTCTGGAACGATATCTTCTTTTGCCCTTGCTGATTCCTGGAAAAGGATTTTTGAGGGTTTGAGAAGCGGATTCTGACGGCAGACAAGTGTCTTCCCATCTTTCTCACTCTGGACCAATTCTGGACCAAGGTGTCACGGACGGTCTTACCAAAGAGGGAAGAGCCGTCATAAGGGGCATTTGCAAAAGATGCCTTGAAGGGTTCCGTGAACGGACACAATCTGAGCCAGGCATTATGCCTTAAGGAAACGCCAGACCCAGCCGCCCTAGCTGCTCCTTCGATTGAGTGTGAGAGGAGTCACACAGACGTATTTGAAACCACTGTCAATCTAGCCACCCTCGCGGAGAACATAGCCCTGTCCTCCTGCGACATGGACTTTGGGGGAGACTTAGCCAGTTCCTTTACCAGGTAACGCTGTAGTCAAGTAACACGGGCCAGGTAGTTCAGCGCCCTGACAGAAAAGGTTGCTGACGCATAAACCCGCTTCCCTAAACGATCCATCATCCTAGACTCACGGTCAGGAGGATGGACTGAGGAACTCTCCTGGGCTAGTTCGTTCTTGGCTGTGGCTGCTGCCACAACAACATCTACCAGGGACCCTTTATTCCAAGCCAGTTTGTCTGCAGGGGGCTCAATATTTTGTCCGGGCATTTAGGGATTGGTTCCACAGTGTCCTCTTCCTTCCAAGCCCACGAGGTGACTAAGTCCACTAATATGTCCGTGGGAGGAGACACCCAGGAAGTAGACGGGCCCATGCCAAAAGCCTTCAGGAGCACCGATTTGTCCGAGGAAGGTTTTGGGGTGGACCAACCTCCCTGCTGGCGCAAGATTTCCATGATGTCTCAGAAGGAGACATCCTCGGGTGGTGATCTGGGGGAACCTTCCCCATCATCCAAATCAATGTCCTCAGTGAGGGACTCTGGGGAGGAGTCCAAGTGCCTCCTCTTGCACGTATGTTTGCGAGGAACCTCTCCGGTGGGGCTTTCTGGAGGGGGCTCGCAAACTACTTGTTGTTCCTCAAGGGAAACTGCCTGGGGCTCTTCGAGCATAGGCTGTCCCTATGGTAAAATGATGGGATTCACACACAAAGCAGAGGGAGTCGGGGCAGAGTCCGAAGATATAGTCAGGGGCCTCGATCCACTGGAGAGAACCCTTTCCATGACATTGAACGCCGAAGGAGAGCAAGCTTCCTGGGACACCATTAAGGGAATCGCTCTCCCCGGATCCGACAAGAGAATCGGAGCCAGGCCAGAAGTAGATGGAGCTCCGAGGAGGTGGCTGTGACCTGACAAGGTCAGAGCCGACAGAAAAAACTCCACCCTCTCGGATTCGACACCCAGGCTCCGGCTCCAAGAGCCAAGAGCCACTCGGATCCGAACTAGTCGGATCAGACACACTCCAAGCAGCTGCCGGCATTGAGGAAACAGGTACCATCGGCACTGACCCCCTGACTAAGGAAAGTCTTGGATCCATGTACTCCGAAACCAGGGGTCGGATATGAGAAGGGAAGAGAGCTCCCCCCTCCAGAGGGAAAGGGGGCCGTCAAGACTTCCATCTGAATTTGTGTGCAAATAAATCTCTGCATCATTTTATCCATGTCAGCTTCTGAGAGACTGCGGGTAGACTGTGACGAAGCCACGGACTCCCACCTGGTGGGTTGAAGAACCAGAGCTCTAGAAGGTGGCCTGGGTTCCTCCAGCTCCGGAGAAAATCTAGGAGATCGGAGTCGAGGGGAGTCAGGTCAGTGCCTAGCCTGAAGTTTGGTGGGAGGCCTGGTCGGAGCCGAAAAGTCTGGGGACCTCTTTCTCTTATCACTCCTATGCTCCCTCTCCTTCTCTCTGCCCTTTCTACACTCTCCTTCCACAGGCTTAGAGGCAGGAGGATGAGTCTTAGCCTGGGAGGGAGGAGAAGCAAGGGCGGGAGTAGAAGGATAGGCGGTCACAGCTGCGAGCAGAAGTGGAGGCGGCCGCCTCAGTAGAAGGGAGCAGGCCCTTCATAACAAGTTTAGCCCTATGATCTTAAAACCCGCACAAGTATTGCAGTCCATAGATAGATGGGAGGAGACAGTTTGTGGCCACACTCAGTGCATCTTTTAAAGACTTGCTTAGGGAGATCAGCCATACTAATCCCAAGAAACAAAAAAGGGCTTTTTAGAAGACACACTCCACTCGCCACATACTCAGAACCACAAGCACATGAAAGGCTGAGGGGGGAGGGGAAAATCTAACTACAAAACTACCTGAAAACTAAAGAAAAGTACCTACACATGACGCATCAGGGACTGGGAGGAAGGGAGGAAATCTACACTACCAGCACACACAGTAAACACTAAGAAATACTTCAAAAAACCTACTCACAACCTGGAGCTTAAGAATCATGATGCGTTGGAAGCTGCGTTAAACGAGAGCTGAGGGTTGGAAGGTAGTGGTGGTGTATTATGGGTAGGGGAGGAGCTTGGAGCAGATGCATGTGAAGTTGCCGGCTCAGATCCGTTACAGATCCGATACCCACAGGTTGAAGATCAAATGAAGTAAACTACTTCAGATGATTAGATGGCTAAGAAAAGGAAGAATATATTAAAAAGGGTGAAAAAACATGCTGTCATAGTAACATCCACAGAAGACTACATATTTTTTTACGAAATAACCTGAATTTAACAAATGATAACCAGCAGACCAGAAAAATGTACTCATATTTTTTTTTTTAAGTGTATTTCAGTTTTATCTTGTCCAGATCAGTTTCCTTTCCAAGGTGAAGGTTAACTGTGTAGAACAACAAACAGGCTTGGGTTCTCCTTAATATAAGGCTGATGGAACTGATGAATTAATTTAAGCCAAAAACAGTGAAAACTGGAAGAAGAAATTTCCATTCCTGTGAAATCTCTCTTCTTCGAAGTTGTTAGAATCTGCATCATTTCATGTTATTTCTGTGAAAAATGGTTACCAATGGGCCATACAAAAGATGCAAGGAGACAGTTATTTCAGTGAGACTGTCCATGATTTTTTAGCAATGATAGAAATGTCTTACCAGTAGAAACAGGTTTGGGACAGTCTCATAAATGTTTGCAATGGCCAGATACATGGATGAAAAAATCTTCAGTCAAAAGACTAAATATTATGCATATTGCCGAAGATGGAGTGAGGAAGGTTCCAAGTTAATTTTCACTTCACTGACAATGCTCTCTAAAAGTAATAGAAAAGTGAATAATGCACAGCACAAAATATGGTATAGTGGGGGAGCTCTGCAGTTAAGGAAGACACGTATTTGTATAAGCTTCCTGCTGAAGTTCCATACAACAGATTACTAAGGTCCATAATGAATGAGAAGGAGAGGGTATGGTGGATATTAATTTGACAGTATGAATTTTTGATAAATGGAACAGAAAAGGAAGAACTTGTTGAACATGTTGAGGCATGTTTGTAATAAAGGAACTAGATAAAATACTAGAAATGTAACCAGACAAGCTTTGGTAGTTATGATGACATTCACGGTCAAACAATGAAACCAAAAGGACCATTTCAAAACCAAGTAAGACTAGACATACTTAGAGAAGAGGGACATAATTCATCTGTCAATGTTGTATGGCAGGATGTGGAAGAAAAGTTGCTTTAAAAGGCTAATATTTATTTTATTTTATTTATTGATTTAACATTTGTTTACTGGGAAAGTCCAAGTGGGACACAGACCATTTTCAGAGGAAACCCGGGGAGAAACGTTCCAGACGCATCTCTTTGGAATGTGGGAGGAAACCAGAGCACCCAGAAGAAACCCATATAAATGGAGGTAGGACATACAGACCCTGCACAGAAGGCACCCCAAGGAGAATTGAACCAGTGAGCCTCTTGTTGTGAGGCAACAACGGTAACTGCTGCACCACTGTGTCTCCCATATGAAGCATATGAGATGAAAGCAAGTTAAGCCTGTAAGGTAGACGTCAAATAAAGTCATTCTTTTGTTAATTTTTTTTTTTTTACCAGTTTCTGAGCAAACATGTATACATTAGAAAGAATTAAAACTAAAAGACAACTATGGATGGGGAAACAAGGAATTCTTAGACATCGTGTAAAGAAACTGTACATAATTCTCAAAGGCATATTGAACTTCAGCGTATTATTGCTATGGAATAAATAATGAAATTAAAAACAAAAACATTTTATATATTCTGTTATAAAAAAACCTCTAAGTACAAAAGTTAGTATTACTGACTTGGTCTACTTTCAGTCCAGTACTTATGTAAAACAGCTTTATTCCTCGTCAAAAATCTTGTGGAAATTCTTATATGGTAAACAGGATGCAACAAAATACAACCTATGGAAGGTGAAAGTCCTTCCAGTGTCTTGCTGTATCTTACTTTGTCACAATGAGCACTGCCCACAGCAGCTGATACTGGAACTGTGGAATACAACAAAGAAATTAAAGCTATGAAATTACCATAACATTAGACCTTCATGATCCACATCTGTCCACTTCAACCTCAGTAATGACAACTGCAGACAGTGGTCATCCCAATACCTAATGAGCACTCCCAAGCTCCCAAAGAGAAAATACTTACTTACTTCTCCACAGTGAGTTTTCCACTCATATGCCTTTATTAAAAATATTGTCCACACTTTTTTTGTACAACTTTCAGATAAAACTGGCAAGGCCTCCCTGTAGAAACAAAGAAAGAGAATGGGTAAAGTCAGCCAGAATGCAGAAATGAATAGATGTGGTTCGAGAAGGTCTAACATTATTCAAGCACATAACTTTCATATCTTGCATGTTCCAATTTGCCCACTTGAATGTCAGAAGGTGTTTAGAATTGAAAGGTCCAGAATTGGTCTCCAGGTATTGTCCTTTCTGGGAACTAGAAAGAATCTTGAGTAAAATCCTTGGCCTTGCTCTCGAGTAGGTACCAGTTGAATGGCTCTCATGTCCATGAGAGCTGTAATTTGTCATTGTGCCTCTCCCCATTGATTTTGTGGCAGGTTTGGCATTCCTCTTTTCATTGGCAAGGTGTGAAAATGGAATCTGTATCCTTGTGAAATTATGTCTAGGACCCATTTGTCCTTTGTGACAATGTGCCAGTTGTCTGAAAAAAAGTGTGAGTTTTCCTCCCAAGGGGGCTGCCAAGAGAGTGTTGCAAGTCACTGAATTTGCCTTCTGGTAGTTTGGGACCTGTCTTCTCCTCCCTTCTGTGCTGCAGTGCCCCATTGTCAAGGTTTGTATTGGGCTTGTGGTTGTCCTCTGCCTCTTGGACGTCTGTATTTACCCCTCTGTGGGCTATCAATAGCTGGAAAGGACCAATTTTTTGTTGGCCAATTTCTGCTGAAGCGAGGGGGCTGTACCTGTAGGAAATCTTTAACTGTCTGCATAGATTTTGCCTTATCCTCCATTTTCTTTAAGATGACTTCTGCTTTAACTCCAAAAAGAACATCCTGCTGTAAGGGAGCATCTAGAAGCTTTGCTTTAACATGATCAGGCAGAGTTTTTTTCCTTTAACCAAGCATGCCTACGTATAACAGACCCAGTGACAGCTGCTCTGCAGGAAGCCTCCAAAGAATCAAACCCACATTGTAAAGTATGTTTGCTCACCTGTTCAGTTGCATGCAACAGATCCTGCATTTCTTTCAATTCAGACTGTTGAGGGAGAGTGCTCATTTTTTTGTTTTAACTGAGACATTAGAAATTGCTGATATTTTAGCATGTGAAAATGGCAATTTAGTGCCCTCATAGCTAGAGTGGCTGAGGTGTAAACCTTTTTCCCCCACCTGTCTGGTGCTCTGGAGTCCCTTTCAGAGGGTACAGGATTTTTAGCCATAGAAGCCTTAGCCCCTTTGGGACCCTGGGAGATAGTCTCTGGATCAGCAACAGGACTTTTGTAAAGAAATTTGTGGGAATCAGGCACTCTATAGTATCTGTCAGGTTTGGCCGGAGAAGGAGGCAGAGAGTCTGGGTTCAAACTGGATTCTAAGTAAACATCATCCACAATGTCTAAAACTGGGGGGATCGCAAGTGGTCTGTGCTGGGGGAGTAAAAGAAACTCTCTGAACCTTTTCTTTGAATCAGAGTAGTCCTGACCTTCCCAGTGAAAATGTTCCCTCATAGTGTGTAAAGTTTCCCCAAAGGAGTAGTCTTCAGGGGGGAGAAGCTGAGAGAATGGAATCCTCAGCATCAGAATCTTCATAAGGGGAGAAGGAGTAATCTTGGTCCTCAGAGGAGCCTGAGGAAATAGACACTTGTTCAGAGGATGCATAATCTTCCTCTTGTCTAGGCCTTTTGTCCGGAGGGGGTTGGGAACCCCTGATTAAAGAGATCAAATCTTCAGCCATTTTGAGCATCTGTTTCTTAGGCATGGGGCCTTGAACAGGGGACTGAAGTGCAGTCTTTTTACGTTTAATAGGAGTCTTCGTCTTAGGATACATTTTAATGGTGAGCGTCGTTGGTCTGAAGACGCCTTCAGAAACCGAAGGGGTTTCTGCAGCACCATCTTTTTCAGCAGTGTCGTCGGTAGGGGCTGAACAAAATGGCTGCGTCAGCCTGGTACTTTCTGCCATAAGTTCCGAAGCAGTCTCGGGTTCCAGATCTGCGGTAGTCAGGGGCTGCGTTGGAGCCTCACTGAAGACCGGTGAACCGGAGACCGGACCAGCCGAGGCCTCAGAGTCTGGCCTGGGTCTAGGCTGCCTGTCCTTATCCTTGCGTTTTTTTGTGCACGCCGGTAGTCGGTTGCTCCGACGGCATAGTGTAGTTAAATTTTCTACCGAAGTAGTGTCGTGCGAGATCAAAGCGTATTTTTATAGTACGCTTATTAAACCTAGTACAAAAATGACAACTAGTGACGTTGTGGTCTGGGGCCTAGGCAAGGTATGCAGTAAGAATGAAAATCCTTATGAGGTATTTGCTTCCCACAAGAAATACAGTTGTTAACTTTTTCTGACATCGGTCTGAGGCAAGAAAAGTTTCCCAACGGGGTACTTAGCTTTATTGAAGACTTCGGTCTGAAATTTGAGTTCGAAAATCTCAGGAGTCGGCCGACCGGCACTTGCGAACTGCTTCTGCTTCGGGCACCGCGCGGCAAGAAAGACTGAAGAAGATGGCGTCGGATGCATTATTTATACCCCTTGCGCACTGATGTCAGGGAAGAAGCGACAGCAACCAACGCCGGACCAAGACTTTGGAATTCCGGCCGACTGCAGGACCGCCTGATGACAGGATAACCCAAGTGTGATGACTGCAGCAGGGTAACACGATGAACATCAATGTTTCCAAAAGCAAAACTAGATCTGCACGTTACATCCAGTTTATACCGTCTTGTCAAAGTTTGCAGACAAAAGTGAGACAGAATGTAGAAATGGATAGATGTGGGTCACGAAGGTCTAAAGTTATCCAAATACATAACTTTCATACCTACTGGCTTGCAAAAGTATGCAGAGGAGCCCATGTTGCAGCTGTACAAAAATCACTAACAGAGGAATTCCCAAAAAAGACAAGGAAGTAAATACTGCCATTGTGTGGTCTTTGATTTGTCTGGCAGTCTTATTATATTTTGTGCAGCAAAAGGTAACACACTATGATGATAATGTATTATGACAGTCAACTGCACAGAGTCTCTTCAGAAACGTTTTGGTTAGAAGCAAAAGAGACAAAAAGCTGACAATCCTTTCAGGGTATCTTTGATTCTGTCAAGGCAGAACCTGTATTTGCCTTTATTAGGACACTGTGGGAAGAAACAGCAAATTTATAGACTAGTTGAGGTTTAGATCCATGGCTATTTTGGGCATACATATGTCCTAATGAAAAATATATATGGATATTTTGAAAATAAACCTTGTTGTTCAGAGACCTTTCTGACAGAAGTAATAGCCATTAAGAACAAAGTTTTCCATGTCAAGAGCTAGAGTTCTGCTCAAGCGAAATGTTCAAATGGTTGCACAGTTAACTATTGTAACATAAAATTTTGGTCCCAAAGTGATGAGGGTCATTTGAGGTAGGTGGGGGGTCTCAATAAGAAGGCACTTCTTAAAACGGGTCTGCAGGCTTTCAAGGATGCAGAAGAATAAAAATGTAGACCTTGATGAAAGAAATGTCAGCCACGTGAACACAAACAGCTGAAACACTGCAGCCCTTGTCAAACGTCAGCTAGTAACTAAAGAACTATAGGTACTGGGGCTAAGGATCAACCCTTTCCTTAGAAGCTTCTTTTTGCCCATAATGCATTGTGATAGCCCAGGTGATGACAATAATTTCCCATAATCCTGGATGTCAGATCAAAATTCCATTCGCTAAGAATGTCAATAGTGAGAATTACTGTTAAGTTTGAGAATCTTCAGTAAAATGTGTCAGACATTTGGTTTACAGTTACTCTTGTGCATTCGTTTTTACATATGTGTTACACAACCTACATGTAAAAAGTGATTATGGAAATGTAAAGAAGAAACAACTGAAATAATTCAGCCTTTACAAATATATTTTGTTAGTTTCATGTTCCGTCTCAGGCTGTATTTTAGGAGACAGACAGAGTACCAAATTTCCTACCTTGCAAAGCTCAGCTAATTAATGAAACTGCCCTTAGTGGTTATCAGGGTTCTTTGCCTTTAGATTACAAATGGCTCCATAGGTTTATGGCCAGAGGAAAAGGCAAAAATGTAGGATAAATGATTGTACACAGTAAAAGATTTATAAATTTTGAACCTCATTAGTTTTTTGACCTCAGCAGGAGTGAAGTAACAAGAGAGTTATATGTGCTTTGCATGAAAAAAAATTCAGATGTTATAGGCAATGTGATATAAAAGCAATGGAAAAAAATCCTACAAAACTATCAGAGATTGCAATGGTGTGCCTTTAAGTAAACTAGGACAGAAATGCCGTACAGGGGAAGAACCTTGTAAGTCATTTTTTAATATGTGAAGTATGGGCATTGTTCTGTGGATAGGACAGAACAGGTCACAGCTATCCTTTAAGGTTGTAGCTGCTCAAGTGTGGTTGTCGGCTTTACGGAGGAGCTGTCTTTGTTCAAAGTGTGTAGTATTAAGTTCTCTAAGCTTGCAGACTCCCAGAAAATGAGTGAGGCCTTCTTTCCTCTTTCACCAATAACTTTTTCTCTTAAGTTTAGCCAATTTAGAGTGAGAATAATAAAGCAATGCAGCAAGTAGGATGAAGCTATACTTCTGCAGACTATTCCTCCTCCTTTCTCGATAATTTAACTTACAGGGAAGCATATGGTTTGGCTATGTAATTACTTCAAATTTTAGTGCACTGAATTCCACTGCTTGGCATTCCTACTCTTGGTGGAGTGTAGCGTGTAAGACATGTCAGCCTGTCTGGTCCAATTCTCCAAAATGCAACGCCTCGATCGATGTTCTCCACACGGAATCACAGCTGTCAGAGTTTCTACCAAAGTGCCAGCAGTGATGGTTCAAACTTTTTGGACACTTCCTTTTTCTCTTCAGTTGTGAGTGAAGAGCAGCTTGCCTCCCCTCCTCAAAAAAAAAAAAAAAAATCTTGTTACTTTCATGTGGTTAAAGCATTGACCAGGCTGTATTGTTTTATCTAAAGTTTCAACAAATTTACTGTTGACAAAATGTAATGGAACTCAAGAATACTCCTCAAGTCCATTTTAAATAGCTGTCCACATCTGCAGTGAAAATGCTCCAAAGCCATTATAAAGAAATGATCATCCTTTTTACTGATGTCTCTGTAGTATCATTCAGCTGTGAATGGCTCACTCCACTGTTAAGTGTTCTAATTTGCTTTCTACCAAAACCTTTGTGCTTGTACTGATAGGAAACTGGACCATTTTGTAGAATCTAGCAACACTTTTTTTACAGGACATTCAATCGACTGCCCAACCACAAATCTTCTGATGATTTAGAGCACAATGTTAAGTTTTAAAAGCAAAAATATGAATTTCTGAGGAGCTCCTGTGAAGCTCTTGCTACTCCTGTGTTGATATTCCCCCAAGATGATCAATTATTAAATAAGTCAGTAACATCAAAATGTCTAAAGAAAAGCAGGAACGAAGAATAGGTCAGAAGATCCAGAATATTATGTTTCCAGATGGCTAGGAGAAAACCAGGAGCTTTTATAAACATTATAATCAGAAATGGATATGAAAATTTACATTTCTTAAATTAGTTCCTTAGCAGTGGGTTTTAAGGTTTATGCAAAATGTAGTTACATACATACAGATATTTCAAGCATGGGCATTAATGCCCTTCTAGCTTGCCAAGACACCAAAACACTTGTTCCCATAACAAGTGTCAAGGTTGTTCTTAAAAATATCTAAACTAGTGCTTGTTTTAATGTAATTTGGTAGTCTGTTCCAAGCATCACCTACTCTGTCAGAGAACCAATTAGTACTCTTCTCATTCCTATAGAGCCTTCTGCATAGGTTATCTGATGATTCTCTAGTACTTTTTGATAACCCCAAATATTCCCAGAGGTAGTTGTCACTAAATGCCCTATATACCTGAATAAGATCTTCTCTTAGATATCTGTAAGAGACAATGTCAAGTTGAGATATTTTAGTCCTTCATAATAACTTAAATTTTCACATCAATGGATGCTCTTTGTATTCAGCTGTACTCTTTCCAGTTTATTCATGCTTGTTTTCTTATAGTGTTTCCATATTGTTATTCCATATTCAAGTTTGGGTCTAATGTAACTAATAAACAATGTCATTTTTGATTTCCTAGACATTATAAATCTTTTTATATAACCTATAGTTCTATAACTATCATTGATATGATTGGAAAAACTCAGCTGAATCTACCCATATGTCCAGGTCCTTAAATGAGTCCACAGTGTCAATCACTGTGTGCTGTATTAAATATTCACCTTTCAATTTATGTCTCCCAAATCTGATATGCTTAGTTTTTGATGTATTTATCAGCATATTATTTTCCTATGCCCAAATGGTCTGTTAGTCAAGTTATTTTGCAGACGTGCCTTATTTGTAACACATGCAATCAGTTTACCCAATTTCAGGTCATCTGCATATAGACTGTAAAATACCTCAGATGAAAAAGTTAGGTCAGAAAGATACAATCTAAACAAGTAAGGGCCTATGACGGAACCCTGTGGGACACCCTGACCGTAACCGCGGAGCTATCCATCTTACCAAAAGTACATCAATACCTAGTTCTACTAATTTATTGGTCAGTTTTTTGTGTATGACCCTGTAAAATGCTGACGTTAAATCTATATAAATTACATCACTGCACAATTTTTCATTCACAGCTATTGTATTGTTATAGAACATCATGTTACAGTTGGTAATAGATCTATTTTCAACATATGCATGTTGATATATTGTTTCAGGTCCCAACCTATCCAGTTCTGACAATAACCTATCCAGCATTACCTTCTCTATTATTATTCCACAACATGAAAGTAGACTGAAGGGTCTACATAACTCTGGGTTTGTCCTACACCCCTTTCCCTTAAAGACAGGTTTAATAATCACGTCTCCAATCTTGAGGAATCTCCCCATATTTATATGACCTAGTGAATAACAGATATAATGCTACTGTAAGTTCTTGCTGAAGTGTTCTCATGTCATTGTTACTAATTTCGTCTCCTTCCTGTGCTTTGTTTGGATCCAGTTTGCATAGTCCTTTTTCAATATAATCTAATTTGATTCCAGTATCTGGGGTTACCTGGATGTCACTAGGACAACTTATCACCCCTTTTGTAGAGCCAAACTGTTTTGCATAAGATTTTGTAAATATATTTATAATCCGTTGTGCCTGACAATAAATTTTAGAATCTGCACACAGTTTATTAAGTTCTGTGTCTTTACTCCTTCCATATCTGATGTATCTATAAAAAGGTTTCCTATTATGCTCAATATCTTTATATACATATTGAAACACAGGTGCCCAGTATGAAGGTAGCTGGAATAAAGAAACTGAACTACAACAAAGTAAAGTCTTTTTTAATACAAAATGGTGAGCGTTTTCGCAATGGTAACCATTGCTTCATCAGACCATTTTGAAAGCGCTCACCATTTTGTATTAAAAAGAAGATTTTACTTTGTCGTGGTTCAGCTTCTTTATTCCAGCTACCTTCCTAGTGGGCACCTGTGTTTCAACATTTTCAATTTCTGGGCTGGTTTGGATCTTTATATACATTTACTTTTTTAGTTAGGCTACTACAGTAAATCTATTCCAGTCAAATAATCCAATCTTTGGTGGGATAACAAGGATGGGTTACTCTACACAGATGAATTCACAAACACACAATCATCTGATACCCAGTAACATTTATTCACAAGAAAATGACAAGGTAATATATTTATGGAGAAAGTTTATAGGTATATACAAGGCTAAAGACCACCAGGGCCTTTATAAGCCTAGCTGTGCAATCCAACACAATTAAGTCTTTATGTATCACTGACATTTATTAGGAGGGGGTAAGTTAGTTGGGAAGTTTCTGGAGGTTGTGTGCGCGCATGTGGGTGGATATGTTATCTTGGGCGTTACTGTTTGCCTCTATCAAAGACATGGGGGCCAGACCAAAGGTGAATTTCCAATTTCCCATCCATTGGTCAAAGGGGGCCAGACCAAAGGTGAATTTCCAATTTCCCATCCACTGGTCAAAGTTATGCTTAAATGGGATGGATTCTGCTTCACATGGATTGAAAAACTGTTCCACAGCATGGGGATGATCAGAGACACACACATGTCACCAGCAAAATGTATATCCTTTGTTTTGTTGATGTGCTAAGGTCTACCAGAGCTGGATCCAAGGATGTCTTGTATGCCAGGCATAGACTGCCTCTCGCCTGGTATCCTGCAAGAGATAGGGTATAAAGATGGGGCTTTAAGGCAATCTGTATATGACAATAGCCTTAGACCCCCGGAGTCTCTTGGTAAGAAATCTTTGTGGGCATTCCAAGTATTGGATATGTATGGTCAGGTACATGCTGAACGGGGCATTATACTCAACGATGGGTCGGATAAGGGCCAAATAAATTGGTCCTAAGATTTCCTTGGACTTGGATGCTATGTTCATAGGTTCATAGGTTCATACTAGGCTATCTGCCCGAGGGCATTTACAAGCCTAGCCCATAGTTTTGTGGCTTACGCCACCCCTTTAGTATGGGGAACTATACCCATTATTTTGCTGTGCCTCTGTCGAGCAGTGACACTGAGGTAATCCCTGGGGTATATCTGCGACCTCCCATCCATTGGTCAAGATTTCTCTTGAACAAGGCCAGCGAGGTGCTCTGCCTCACATATACCGGGATTTTATTCCACAGCATAGGGAGTCTTTGGGTGATGAATCTATCCCTCCAGCACGCCCTATTAATAGCCGTGTCGAGGTTTAAGTCTCCCCCTTGTGGCTCTGATGGATCTAGATTTTGAGGTGAAGCATATTCATCAAATCTGGGTTTGACATGGCCTTGTATGTTAGGCAAAGGTCACCTCTGAGCAGGGTGTTTTACTGAATAGAGCTGGAGTTCTTTCAGTCGGGCAGCATAGGACACATGTTTGAGACCCTTTATCCTTTTGGTGAGGAACTTTTGTGGCCTCTCCAGCTGCTGCAAGTGTCGGGTCAGATACATTCCGAATGGGGCATTGTACTCAATCATTGGTCTGATGAGTGATGAGTATAGGGAGACTATGACCTCCCTTGATCTAGATGAGAATCCCTTCATGACAAGGTGGGCAATGTAGAAGGTCTTCCTAACTACTTTAGCTACATGGGTGTCGAATGACAGACTACTATCAACCTGGGTCCCCAGGTCCCTGATAACTTCTTCTGTGCTCAGTGGATTGTCACCTATTTGGTAGCTAGGGTAACCTTGTTTTTCCCGAGGGTATGACTATGCATTTATTGGCATTTAACTTTAGGCCATGGCTCTGGCACCAGTTATCCGTTTCTGTGAGACCCTTCTGAAGGATATCTGTGTCAGATGTGTTTTCTATACTTCAGTTTGCAGTCATCTGCAAACTTTGTCAGCCATAACCCTCCTGTGTTTGCTTGTACTTCAGAAAAGTAGATGCCAAACAAGAGTGGGCCCAGGACTGAGCCCTGTGGTACACCACTTGTGACAGGCTTTGAGTCAGACATGGCGCCAGCAACTCTGACCCTGTGGGTTCTGTCACTCAGCCAGTTTGCAACCCATCTTGTGATGTATGGGTTAACATTTAAGCTGATGAGTTTTTCAATGATACCCGAGTGGGGTATTGTATCAAGGCCTTCGCCAGATCGAGGTAGGCTGTATGGACTGCCTTTCCTCATCAATGGCTTTGGTGACTGCTTCAAAAGTCAACCAAGTTTAGAAGGCATGATCTGCCTTTGACAAAGCCAAACTGGGATGGATCCAAAGTCTGCAAATTCCCTATGTCTTTATTTATGAGGTCCATTATGATCCTCTCCATGGCTTTGCAGATAAGGCTTGTCAAGCTAATGGGCGGTAATTTCCAGGGTCGGTGGAGGCACCGCCTTTGTGAAGTGGGACCACAGTTGCAGTGCGCCACTCCTGGCACGTGATCCAGAGGCAAGACTATGATTAAAGAGTTGTCCTCGCTGTGTGTTTAATTACTCGCTGAGTTCGTGGAGCACACAGCCGACACCATCAGGTCCCATGGATGCTGTGTTTTTGCTTTGGAGAGAGCAGTTCTCACTTGGGCTTGGAGATGTTTGGGGCTGCAATCGCTGGTATAGATATCTCTCCTTTTGGGGAGGGGGAGAAGTTTGCACTGAACCTGTTAGCCAGTATGTTGGCAATGTCTGTAGGATCAGTAATCTTCACATCATTTTGAACTAGTTCTGAGCATATCTGGGAGTTTCCACCCAGGTTTCTAACATAGCTAAAGAAGGCCTTATGATTGTCTTTGAGTCTTTAGCTATTTTTCTCTCAAAATTTGCTTTGGATGATTTTATGAGAGCTCTTAGTTTTTACTTATAGTGATCAAGGGTGTCTTACCTTTTAAGGATTTTGCTCTATCTTGTAGTAGCTTCCTCCTTTGTTGTAGAGTTTGTTTATGGCTGGGGTCCACCAGACTGGACGCTTGCCTTTGGTACAAAGAGTCTTTGTTTTGCTTGGGATTGCCTTATCCATGCAGTCCTGCAGGTGCTGGTAGAAGGCATTTGTAAGTGATTCAGCGGCTTGAGTACTGTTTTCCCGCTCGGGGCCTTAAAGGAGACCACACTAGTCTTTAGAAGTGTGAAGTCGGCTTTGAGAAGTTCTTTACTGTGGTCTTTTTATTTCAGGTGGGGTGGGATGAGGACCTCCAGCCAGATTAGTTTGTGATCTGATCTCACCAGTGAGGGGTATACGTGTTGAACATTGTGCTCCCATGTTCGTGATGATGAGATCAAGTATGTTTTCTCCTCTTGTGGGGATGGTGACTAGTTGTTCCATGGCATTTGAGTTTATGAATTCCAGGAACTTTTGGGCTAGGGTGTTTGGGCTTGAGTAGCGTTCCCAGTCTATATTAGGGTAATTGAAGTCACCTAGTATGATGGTGTTTGGTGATACATTTATCCCCTCTAGTGTTTTCAGGAAGGCCATGTGAAGTTCCTGAGTTTGTGAGGGTGGCCTGTAACATGCTACAATTTGCAGAGCAGTCTTGCCTATGGTTAATTGCACCTGGATGGTCTCCGATGCATCGTTGCCACCAGTCTTGAGGTGTGGGTGTCCTTGATGAATATGGATACCCCCCCTCCTTTCTTGGTACTGTCCGGATTTTGGGGTCGGAACGCATGATAAGAGGTAAAACCTGATAGTGCTGGGGTGCTCTCAGGAGCCTTGAACCAGGTTTCTGTCACTGCACAGACATCGATGTTCTCCATACTGAGAAGGGCCTCGAAAAGTGCATTTTGAGATTTAGACTTCTGGCATTGAGCAGCATTACCCTTAGTTTTTTCCTTTTTGTGTTCTAGGGTGGTAGGATTAGAAAGTGAGCATTGCCTAAAAGGCACTATGGGGGTGGCAAGAGCCTTTGCCAATATCCGAATCCCAGGGTGACAGGTGCAAGCCGCCCCTTGCGACAGCGTGGCTTGTCCAGCATGTCATCCCAGGCAGACAGACATTGGATCCCCTTTGAATGACACCAGAGTTTAAGCCAATTGTTAAAGCTGATCATCTTATCTCTGTATTGTGGCATCATTCTTGGTGAAGGTAGGATACTGCTCAAGGTCAGGGTCATACCTGCCTGGGCTACATAATCAGAGAGCTCCTCAATGTCTCTTCATGTTGTCCAAGGAGGTACATCTCAGGTCATTTACACCAGCGTGGACAATGACTGAGTCGTTTGTACCTGCTGTTGAGAGACCTGAGTGCTTGCTATGTGGCGGATTCTAGCGCCCGACAGGCAGCTTACTGTGACCTTCTCCTTACTCAGTCTGGTGAGCGGACGCCAGTGTGTCTGACCATGGAGTCACCAATGACTAGTGTGTCTGGCATTGTGTTTGGCCTTAAGGGCTGTGACTGTTTGACACTCTGACTGTGAGGTCTATGTGTTGCAGGTGTTGTGTTCTGAGGTGGTGGTTGTTTGGGTGTCTGCTTTGGTGGCCTCTGCTGTTTTGGTAGATTTTTGATCAGAGCCATGTTTATGTGTATGATTTGAGGTTGTGATGGTACTATGTGAGACTGGGTCTATAGTGTGTGTGGTAACCTTCTCCTCCTGACTGGTCTTGCCAGTCCTATGTTGAGAGAGCTCAGCCTCCAGTTTGGCCATATAGTTGCATCTCGCATGTATTTGTGTTTTGTGGGAGGAGGAGAGGGTTGTCTGTGTACATGAGGCAATTGTAACATTGCCTCAATATTCCCAGGTTCACCAGCTGAGCAGGAGAGGACACTAGCAACTGATCCCTCGACATGCTAGAAGTACTAGACAAAAACTTTAAAAGAGATTCCGGGGACGGGTGACCGAGAAATGGGGGTTTGCCTTTGGGGTGCTATCTATAAGAGTGCCGTATCAAGGTAATAAGTACTGTAGGAGCAAGTGCTAGGTTTAACAGATAGAGAAAAGTCTACTTGGAGTCAAGTAGAGATGATCTTTTAGGTATTAGAGAAAGTGCTAGTAACAGGGATGCTTAAAGGTAAGATTGAAAAGAATGCACTCTGCAGTGTGCACTAGAGAAGTTAGATATGAAAGTAGGTAACTTGAGTTTTACCTGTTTAAAAAGTTAAGGTTTAGTGGAGAGTTACTATTTTAAAACAGCAAGATGGACTGAAAGGGTGGTTACTTTTGTATTTTGGTACTATGAAATACTGTAGGATGGCCAATAAATTTAAATAATTGAAGGGTGGGATTTCAAAAGTGATGGTTTTGTGATTACTCACATAAGCCAGTGAAAGTAGAGAGAAATGAGATATATGGTCAGATTAACATAAGAGGCGGGCAACTAGAAAGACAGTGGTATTTCTGCCTGACTCAGAACAGAGAGAGCTGTGGTCTCTTTTGAAGTTTTAATATGCTGTTAAAACAGAATGCAAGCAAAACACAAGGTAAAGAAAACAAACTACAGTATTCAAAATATAGAAAGGCAATACAGAAATACAAAAAATAACAGCAAACTAACCTTTCCTTCACAGCAAAGTGTAGCAGAGTCTGGATGAGCCTTTCTGGTAAATGTCCTTACTTATCCCTGACTACTGGGTCATACCTTAGGGGTGTCTTATCAATAATTAGTCTGGTGGCAGTTTTAAACTGTGACTTTAGCACCAGTCATTTGTCTATGCTACACTATCTTGCCAGTTTTTTTTTTCATGGGGGAATCTATGTTGGCGCCCAATTTGCAGTCATCTGTGAACTTGGTCAGCCAAAGGCCTTGACATTGGTATTTATGCCTGAGAAGTAGAAGCCAAATAGGAGCCCTGATGTACATTGCTGGGGACTGCTCTCTTGGTGGAGGTGTTCTCACTAATCTTGACTTCCTGGGTCCTATCTGTGAGCCAACTGGTAATCCAAAGAGTTATGTAGGAGTTAATGCCCAGTTCGGCCAGTTTGTTAACATTACCCAAGTGGGGTATTGTACTGAATGCCTTAGCCAGGTCCAGGTAGGCGATATGCATAATTTTCCCCTCATCTTTTGCCTTGGTGACCTTCTCAAAGAAATCTACCAGGTTTAGTAGGCATAACATTTCTTTGATAAAGCCAAAATGGGTTGGGTCCAGTGCATATGTCTTTGCTGATCATTTCCATGATAATTAATTCCATGGCTTTGCATATTAGACTAGTCAGACTAATAGGTCTGCAGTTTCTGGAGTTGGTTGACAGTCCACTCTTGTGAAGTGGGATAACCATTGCAGTCCTCCATTCCTGTGGTCCAAAGCCTATTTTGAGGCTATAACTGAAAAGTGACTCAAGTGACTATTAGAAGGCATCCTGGGATATTGTCGGAGCCCACAGAGGCTGTGTTTTTGGCCTTAACGAATGGTACCATGACCTGCTCCCTGTTACTATTTTGTAGGGGGTTATGCTAATAGATATTTCATGGGGGAAGTGGGGGCTTTGAGGTAAATTTGTCAGCCAGCAAATCTGTTATGCCACTCTGCTCAGTGAAGTTGGCACCAATGACCAGCAGTTTGGCACATTGTTGTGTGCTGCTTTGTGGTTTTGGACATAGCTGCAGAAGGCCTTGTGGTGGTCTTTAGACTGTGAGGCTTTCTTGCCTTCTAACTGGCCTTGATGGACTTAAGTCTTTTTAACTTTCTGTTTACTCTAATTACAGAGCTCCTATCATTATGGGAGCTGCTCTTCCTGATTTCAGTCATGACTTTTTTCTTTTTGTTATATACCCTATTAATGTTAGGATTCCACCAGTGTGATTTGTTTTTAGAATTTGTTTTGGGCTGACTTCTAATAGACAAAGCAGCCTCTATACAGTCATTACATGGTTGTACAGAGTCTCTGTGAACAATTCTGCATAGGTTGTTGTGAACTCAGGGTTGGAAGGGGCACTGAATTTTGACAAACAATGCTAAATAGGATGTACTTTGCTTTTGGAATAGTTCCTAATATAAGTTTATTATTTTTTTTATTTTTTTGAAGGAGACAGCTCAACTTTGCCGTCTGACCTCCCAGTGAAAATGTGACAAGGCTGTGTGTTTGTGTGTGTGTGTGGGGGGGGGGGGGGGGGCAGCACTCTCCATACTGGTGAGTACTAGGTCTACTATGTTGGAACCTCTGGTGGGTGTGTGCACTATTTGGCCAAGGGTATTTGTGTTAATAAAGTCCACAAATTGTTATACTTGCAAATATGAGTCAGTGTAAATTTCCCTCTTGCTCTAGGAGGGTGGCAAGGCATAACAGTTAAGGCCTTCATCTCACAGACACAAGGTACAGGTTTTGATTCTCACCTTGGGATATTAGTTAATTTTAAAATGGCCTTTCTTGGCAGATAGCCTAGTATTCACCTGTGAACCTATTAACTCATATAAGGAGACTCTTATCTAGCTTTGAGTCACTGAGAAAAAAATAGTCTAAGAAGGAAAATTTAAGGGGGATCAACTAAATGCTGAATTTTGCAAAATATAAGTGTGTTTTGTAGTGAAGTTGGATGACTAGAGATTATACTACTTAAATGCCAGACAAAGAGGCACTAAATATCTGATTGATCTCACAAGGACAGAGGAGACACTGCTCAAAATGAGTCAAAGCCAGCAAAAAGCCATCAGCAACTGCAGACATCTTGTATGGTGTTGGTCTTTGGTTAGGCTTATTTTTTTTTGTGTAACTGAGCTAAAGACTTGGCCAATAAAATGGCCAGAAAGATATAGGATATTCCAGTCTGATATCACATTGTAGATGCTAGGAAGAGCACAATGGTTCATGTTTGATACAGCTAATGTTCTTTAACAACGTACAAATGGTAAAATTCTATTCTCTAAAATTCTTTTCATTGCCCAATACTAAAACTATTGCAGTGTGAAAGAAAAATTGCACTGTGTTGCACTGTGGAAAGCTGCATTATAATACTTCATTTAAATTCAGGTTTGCATGCAGAATGAATCAAAAGTCACCTAGATGGATCAGAGAAAGGAGAAGATGTCAGAGCTTGTGTCACGGTAGTACTATATTTACTGTTTTGGGAACTCTATCTGGATTACTTAAAAACAAAGAGCTATTGTTTCAGCAAAGGTTTAATTTCAAAAAGTGGACATTTTTTGCACAGCAGTACTGAACCATCTTGATGGCATGGGTTTTTGGTTATTATTTTTAAAAATAATGGAAATAAAACCTTCAGATTAAGACTTTGATTATGACTCTTCAGGATCACAAGTCTTCATAAGCTTCATTACCAAGTGAGAAGCATAATTAGAAGCAAAGTCTTAAAAACACCACAACATTTTAGAAGCAAAGTCTTAAAAACACCACAACATGTATGCTATCCAATTTAACTGGCTGATGTAGCAAATAAAGTGTGTGTGTGTGTGTGTGTGTGTGTGTGTGTGTGTCTGTGTGTAAATTTAAGGGTTGTAACTCAGTCCAGTGGAGCAGGAACAAGAAGCCTCCCCCATTCCAATAATGACCTGTATTCTGTTAGTGGCCCAGGAACCTCAAAAACTGATTGAGGTAAAAAACTGACTGTGCATCAGTTTGCTTCTTCCTGGTGTAAGATATTACTGCTACAGCTACGCTAGTGAGACCCAAGAGCAGGACAGGCCAAATTAAAGTGTTTCCATTATCACTTATATCAGATGTTTGCAAATGTGCAAGTACTGTAATTAAAGGCTTAACATAAGCATGTTAAAGGCTGCAGTGAACGGATACACAAACCAGAAAGAAGTTCCCCTCACATAAACTACAAATGTACCAATCTCTCACTACCCACATAGACTAAATACCTAAGATCAGTATGGAAGGAGGTTTCTTAGAAAGTTTATATACTGTGGTTTTTACTTTTAAGCAACGTGTTAGTATCTTCTCATTAATGAGGCAGGACTCCAATGAGTTAATGAACAACTTATTTATGTGTGCTACTTCACAAAGGAAAAGGAATTTCTGAAATGGATATAGTCTATAAAAATTCCCAAGACAGTGCATATTTACTATGTATCTGTACACGTGCCAAATGTGGTTATAAATGAAAGTTACGTACTCACCATAAAAAGAAGCTAGTACTCACCATAACGTTCCATCTGTATTGTCGATTTTTCAACTCTCTTCAAATATGGGGATCCAGATACAATCCATCGGATCCAACTCAGCCATTAGCAAGCTTGTGGAACCCAAAAAGCTCTTTGATACCTCCCCTTTCCCACAATGCATCTCTCCCCATTACCTCAGATCTTGTCTGCTATAATTATATCCATAGACAAAAAAGTAATTCTAGTATTTAGTACACAACAAGATCTTAAAGGAGACCATTTCTGGAGTATAAGGAAAACCAACCTAATCCTTTAGAATCTCTTCCCATTCAACCAAGAATGCCAAGGAATGGGACTGGAGGGAGGGGATGTGAGAAGAGATGAAAAATCGACAATACAGATGGAACGTTACATAACTTCTTTATCTGATACTGTCAATTTTTCATCTCATCCTCACATATGGGACCGAGTCTCCAGCTACCTTTACCCTGAGTGGACTCGCTGGACAATACTCCTAAGAACCATCGCACCAAAGGAGGCCCTTCCCTTGGAGACCAAATCTAACCTGTAATGAGTGATAAAAGTATGATAGTTTGCCCATGTGGCTGCTGCACAAATATCATCCAAAGAAGCATTTGTCTGGAAAGCTGCAGATGTGGCCATCGCTCTGGCAGAATGAGCGCAAATGGACTTGTCAGGTTTCATGCCTTTTGAGGTGTAAACAAAGGAAATACAACCCGAAAGCCATTTTAATAAAGTAACTTTGGAAGCTGTTAAGCCTTTCCTAGGGCATGCAAATGTAATAAAAGAGAGTTATGTACTTACCATAACTTGGAATCTGTGCTATCCAGTGTCATTATTCATCACGGATTGCTCTTTGATCCGACCTCGGATCCAAGCTGGCAACTGAAGGACAGATCCAGAGCTCAAGCTCCTCTCCTTCTGATAATCCCCTGTTGAACTATGACTCTCAGATAGAGTTTGCTAGAAAGAGAAAAGGCAGCATAGACTGCCCATAATACCCAAAAACTCCTGGAGAAGAAAGAACAATCCACATCTACCAGAACTCCAGAAGGAAGAGGGAAGGCGGGCATAATGACACTGGATAGCACAGATTACAAGTTATGTGGAGTACATAACTCTTTATCTGATGCTATCCGTGTCATTACTCATCACGGATAGGATAGAGTCCCCAGCTACTATGAACCCAAGGAGGCCTCAGGGAAGGATATGCCAGAGCACAGAGGAACCAAAGGAAGCCCTTTTCTAGGCACCATATCCAACCTATAGTGTGAAACAAAGGTGTGTGGATTAGACCAAGTTGCAGCAGCACAAATCTCATCCAGTGAAAGCTTAGCCAAGAAGGCGACAGATGTAACCACAGACCTAGTAGAGTGAGCTTTAACTGGTCTGGGAAGAGAGGGAAGCCTGGACTGGGTAAGGATCACTGGAATTGGAGGAAGCACGTGATTAGACGAAGAGACTGGAGGTTGGGAAGAGAAAGCCCCCAAGGGTGGGAAATGAGATTTGGAGTGGGATCCAATAGCCAGGGAGGACATTTCAGATAGGTTCATAGGTAGGTACTAGGCTATTGGCCGTAGGGCCTATATAAGCCTAGCCAAACGGTACCCTGGCTTTTGCCACCCAAGAAAATTATTTTCTTGTGCCCCTGTCAAGCAGAGCCACAGAAGTGATCCAGGGGTGAATTTCCTATCTCCCATCCAATCATCAAGATTTTTCTTGAAGAGTGCTAATGAGGAGTTTTGCTGATATACATAGGTAGTTTGTTCCAGAATATGGGAAGTCTCTGAGACCAAAACAGGGAGAACCACGCCTGACGAGGCCAAAAGGGGGCAATAAGGATGAGAAGAGTCTTCATGTGATAGGCTTTCTGCAAAACTTTGGGAATGAGGGGAGTTGGTGGATAAGAATATAGAAGTCCCGATGGCCAGTTTTGAACTAGAGCACCCCTGAGTGACTCCCCTGTTGGGGGGATCAGGGCAAAGTAGTTGCTGCATTTGTGGTTGACTGGGGAGGCAAAAAGACTGCAGCAAGGAAGACCCCAACGGTCGAATATCCAATGTGCCACTGAAGGATTCAGGGACCACTCTTGAGGACTCAGGATATATCTGCTGAGTTTGTCGGCACTGCCGGAAATGTGCATTGCAAGAAGAAAGCACCTGGAAGATATCGCCCATTCCCACACTCTCATAGCCTCTCTGCACAGAAGGTAGGATCATGTTCCCCCTTGCTTGTTAATGTACCAGACCACCGCCATGTTGTCCGTTTGAATTGCTATAGTTCCGAGAGGGAAACACTCCTGAAAGGCTTGCAACATTAGAAGGACTGCTCTCATCTCCAGGACATTTATATGCAATTTGGTCTCCATAGGGGACTACATACCTTGAACTGTCCTTCCTTGAAAATGCCCCCCCCACCCCAACAAGGAGGCATCCGTGGTCACAAATGCCTTAGGTTGGAGAAGACAAAAGGGTCTGTCTAGACTCAGATCCTGAGTTGAAGTCATCATGCAAGGTGGTTTCTACACACCTGAGAAATCCTGACAGTCATAAACATGGGGTGAGCCAGAGCAGACCACTGAACTGCGAGGGTCCACTGCAGGACCCGCATGGGATATCTGGTGAGAGGCATTAACTGGATAGCAGCTACCATCGAGCCTAGCACTGCAACATTAAGTGAGCTGTGGGACGATTGAGAGTCAGCAACTGATGGACCTGGTCCCGAACAATTTGCATTCTGTGAACACAACGTGCTGCAGTCTCTGACACCATGTCCAGAAGAAAGTACAGTTGTGTACACTTACCATAAATGTAGATGTTCGAGTGTATTCACTATTGCAGTCATTACTATTTGGGTTATCTGCCTGCAGGTAGCACTCAGCTGGCCTGAATAGCAAAGTCTTGGGACCTGCGTCGGATGCTGTCTCTTCTTAAATTACATCAGGTAGTCAGGGGTATAAAGCATGCAGCCGATGCCATTACTTCAGTTTTTCTTGCCCCAGATGTCTGGTGCCCCCATAATGGGAAGCAATTCTATATATATTCTATATATATATATATATATATATATATATATATATATATATATATATATATATATATATATATATATATATATATATATATATATATATATATATATATATATATATATATATATATATATATATATATATATATATATATATATAAATATATATATATATATATATAAGGTTACAACTCCAACAAAAAGCAAATACAACAGAAAGCTGAAATACACTAAACAAGAAGAAAGGTATAGCCAAGAGAAGTTTGGGGGCTGGAGGGAGGGTAACCAGGACTGCAACAGTGAATTCACTCGAACATCTACATTTATGGTAAGTGTACACAACTGTACTATGTTCTTCATGTTTCACTGTTGCAGTCATTACATTTGGGTAGATTCGCAAAGCTAAGGTAGGGAGGAGGAAGTTAGAGAGCATTAAGACCAGCTATTAAGCCCTGCAAGACTGCAGTGGCAAAACCAGCTCTGGATTTAGAAAAAATAGGCAAGTGGTAATGCTTGGTGAAGGTATGTACAGAGCTCCAGGTAGCAGCTTCGAGGATGTCCCTCTGAGAAAGGCTGTAGAGGTAGATGCAGCCCTGGTGGAATGTAATCTTATCCCCTGTGGAGCAGGTTTTCCATGGTGTTTATAGAAGAAATAAATGCAATGGCCTATTCACTTAGAAATGGTTTGCTTTGAAATGGGCTTCCCTTCTGCCCCTGCAGCAAAGGCAACTAGCAGCTGTTCAGTTTTTCTGAGAGGCTTAGTCCTGTCCAAATAAAATCTAAGTTGTCTGTGCATGTCCAAAGAGTGCAGAATTCATTCTTCTTTGTTCTGTCGATTAGGAAAAAAGGTTGGCAAATGAATGGACTGATTAAGGGCCACACTGGATACCACCTTGGGCATAAAGGAAGGATTGGTCCTGAGGGACACCCTGTCAGCATGGAAGATGATGAAGGGCTCCACTGCCATGAGGGCCTGTAATTCAGACACTCTTCTTGCTGAAGTGATGGCTAGAAGGAAGGTTGTCTTCCAAGAAAGGAATTTCAACTCTGCAGTTGCAGCTGGCTCAAAAGGAGGTACAGTGAGCTTTTCCAATACAAAGTTAAGGTCCCAGGCTGGAGTAGGGGCTCTCCTGGGTGGTCTTAAATTTTTGGCCCCTCTCAGGAATTATTTCAACAGGGGGTGAGAGAAGAGGGGAGGCTCAGTATTATAATGTGCTGAAATGGCTGAGGCATGAATTTTAATTGATGAGAAGGAAAGGCCCTTGTGGATCATCTGTTAAGTATTGAAGAATATGCGGTAAGTTGGGCACTGTTGTGCCCATCCCCTGAGTCTGGCTCCAGGAACAGTATCTTTTCCACTTTTCAGCATAGGATTTTCTAGTACTAGGCCTCCTTGCCTACAGAATGACATCTAGCACCTGCTTACTGAGGGATGCTATTGGAGAGCTCAGGGAATTAGCCAGGCTGCAAGGTTCATGGTTTGAAACTGGGGGTGCAGAATCTGGCCCTCCTGCTGGGACAGCAGGGAAGGGGTCTGAGGCAGCTGCCATGGTTCCAGCAGTGACATACTGCGCAAGAGGGGCTATCAGTGCTGGTGTGGCCAGTCTGGTGCAATCAGTATTTCCTGTTTGATCTTTAGCAGAACATTTGAAAGGAGAGGCAGAGGGGGAAAGGCATAAACTGAGAGGCTTTCCCAGATGAAGGACAGGGCATCCAGTTTCCAAGCTTGACTGTGGGAAGTCCTTGTGCAGAATTTGTCCAATTGGTAGTTCTGAGGGAGGCAAACAGGTCTAGTTCTGGGTTCCCCCTTTTGTTTCTCAAAATGTTGAATATCTTTGGTTCCAGTTTCCACTCGTGTGGGTCCATTCGATTTCTGCTTAGGTCGTCTGCCGGTGAATTTAGCTTGCCTGGCAGGAATTGAGCTTGTAGGTGCACTTGATAGCCCAATGCTGTGTTCCACAGAGCCATGGCTAGTCTGCAGAGAGGATATGAGTGGGATCCCCCCTGCTTGTTTATGTACCACATAACAGTGGTGTTGTCTGTCTTTACCAATAATTGTCCAGGAAGGATGTGGTCCTTGAAGGCCGTCAGGGAATTCTGTACAGCTAACATTTCTTTTTGATTGATATGCAGGTGCATCTGACTCAGGTTCCATTTGCTCTGAATGCACTGCCCTGCCAAGTGAGCCCCCCCATGCATAGTCTGATGCATCTGTTGTTAAGGCTTGGGCGGCAGGGGGTAGAGCGAATGGCAGTCCCTTGTTGTGGTAGCAGGCCTCTACCCCCCAAAGAAACTCTGTCTTTATACAAGGAATGATAGGAATCATGGACTCCAGGTCCTGAGAATGTTGACACCATAGGCTTTTTAGATACCATTGTAGTTTCTTCATATGCAGTCTTGCATATGGAATTAGTAGAATGCAAGAGGCCATGAACCCCAGGGCTTTTAGGATTTTCCTTGCAGATATCTGGGTCTTTGTGGCCAGTAGTTTGAAGTAGGCTGTCAGATAAACTTATTTCTCTGGCGTGAGGTAAGCCATCTGGGAAGTTGTGTTCAAGCTTGCTCCCAGGAATACAATTTGTTGGCAGGGTACTAGATGAGATTTCTTTTCGTTGATGGTGTACCATAGCGAGTGAGGTTAGAAGTTTCTTTACAAATGCCAGATGATTTAGTAGCATGTCCTGGCTTTCTGCCTGAATTAGACAATAGTCCAGGTATGGGTATATCTGAATATTTCTTTGCCTTCAAAATGCAATGACTGGAGTTAGGCACTTTGTGAATACCCTGGGGCACAGCAGATAAGCCAAAGGGATGTGCAGAGAACTGATAGTGCATGTAGCCAGCTCTGAAGGGTAGGTATTCTGAAGGGTAGGTATTTCCTTTAAGTCTAAGGTTGCCAACCATGCATCTTTGCCTAGCATAGGAAGCAGCTGATGAAGTGTTAGTATTTTGAATTTTGAGATTACCAAAAAGGTGTTTAGAATAGAGAGGTCCAGGATAGGATGCCAGGAGATGTCTTTTCTGGGTACCAGGAAAAGGCTTGAGTAAAACCTTTGTCCCCTTTCTTCTGCTGGGACAGGTTGAATAGCCCTGATACTTAGAAGAGAGAGAACCTGCTTTTGAGCCTCTGCCCACTGATTTAGGGGTAGGTCTGGCCAACCGTTTGGGGTTGGATAGGTGTGGAAGTGGAATCTGTATCCTTGGGAAACTATATTTAAAACCCATTTGTCCTGGGTAATGAGTTCCCAGTTTTTTGCATGCAGAGCGATCTTTCCCCCTAAGGGAGCAGGCAGCTGAGCAGGGCTTGGAAGGTTTAAGGTTAAGTCATTGTGACAATTTTCCATAGGGGGGTGTCTTACTACTTCCAGCTTTGGAAGTGGGAGCCCCCCACTGCTTAGGCCTGTGAGTACCTTGAGACTGTAGCCTAGGTGGTCTGCTGTTCCTGGGTTTGGACTGAAAATGCCTGGAAGAGAAAGGAAAGGACCAATTCTTAGAAGGCCAATGCCTACTGAATCTGGGAAGCTGTACTTGCAGGAAATCTTTAACAGTTTGCATAGATTTAGCTTTTTCCTCTATCTTTTTAAGGACAACTTCTGCTTTGTTGCCAAACAGGCGGTCTTGGCTTTAACACGATCTGGCAAATTCTGTTCCTTAAGCCAAGCATGCCTTCTAAGAATAGACCCAGTGACAGCAGCCCTGCAAGATGCTTCTAAAGAGTCAAAACCACATTGCAAAGTATATTTACCAACTTGTTCAGCAGAATGCATTAAATCCTGTAATTCTTTATTTTCAGCACAGTCAGGAATCAACATCATTTTCTGTTTAAGTAGTCCCATAATATGCTGCTGATACTTTAACATCTGAAACTGGCAGTTTAAGGCCCTAATGGCCAAAGTAGCAAAAGTGTATACCTTCTTACCCCATCTGTCCAAGGCCCTGGAATCACTATCAGAGGGGGTAGGGTTTTTGGCAGTAGTAGCCTTAATGCCTTTGGGTCCCTGGGAAATGGTCTCTGGGTCCGCAGTAGGATTCTTGAAGAGGAACTTGTGACAGTCAGGTACTCTGTAATACCTGTCAGGTTTCCTGGGAGCCTGAGGTAAAGTGTCTGGGGCCAGGCTAGATGCCAAGAAGGCATCATCTACAATGTCCAGGACAAGAGGGATTGCTAAAGGCCTGTTCTGAGGTAGAAGTAAGAATTCCCTAAGCCTCTTTTTGGAGTCAGAGTAATCCTAGCTTTCCCAGCGGAAATGCTCCCTAAGAGTGTGCAAGGTTTCAACAAAAGAAAAATCTTCTGGAGGGGAAGCAGAGGGAATTGAGTCTTCTGCATCACAATCCTCATAGGTAGATAAGGGCAAATCCTGGTAATCAGAAGAAACAGAAATTTCAGAATCCTGATCAGAAGAATCAGAAGGAAAATCAGTTCTAGGTCTCTTAGAGGGAGAAGGCTGACTTCCACTAATTAAAGCAATAAGGTCTTCAGCCAGTCTTATCATTTGTTTTTTAGGCATATGGGCCTGACCATGCGGTTTGGATGTCTGTTTTCTAGGCGTGGGTCGAGTTTTAGGCCTTGAAGAAGAAGACAGCGTTGGTTTGAAATGTGAGTCAGTAGGCCTGAATACAGCCTCAGAAGCTGGTGCCTGCACAGTGGCTCCGGACCCAACCAAGGTAGAGACATCCAAAGGTTCCATGGTCGAAGAAGCATCTGGCGGCATACGGGACCCCGAATGAGTCTCAGTAGAGGCCTGTGAATCTGTAATAGCGGGTATCAGGGGCTGCGAAAGTGCACACTGAGTACCGATGAACTGGCGACTAGCTTAACGGAAGTGTCGACAGCATCTTTGGACCTATGCGGTCTGTCTTTATCTTTACCTTTTTTCAGAATGTCGGTAGTTGGATGGCTTACCCAAGCCATTTCTGGACAATTAAACAGAGTACCGAAATAGTTTGCTGCAAAAATGGACCAATGACGAATAGTTTGAGGATTGAATGAGGCACAAAACCGACAGCGAGGGACATCGTGGTCTGTGCCTAAGCAAGGAATGCAGTACGAATGAAAATCTTTATGAGGTATTTGTTTTCCACAGGTAATACAATTGTTAACTTTTACTAACATCAGTTTAGAGGAGCAAGAAACAGGAACCCAAACGAGGTACTTAGCTTTTTTGAAGACTTCGGTTCTGAAACTCGAAAACGAAAATTTCAGGAGTCGGCCGACCGGCACTTGCGAACTGCTTCTGCTTCGGGCATCGCGTGGCAAGAAAGACTGATGTAATGGCATTGGCTGCATTGCGAACTGCTTCTGCTTCGGGCATCGCGTGGCAAGAAAGGCTGATGTAATGGCATTGGCTGCATGCTTTATACCCCTGACTACCTGACGTCATGGAAGAAGAGACAGCATCCGACGCAGGACCCAAGATTTTGATATTCAGGCTGGCTGAGGGCTACCTGCAGGCAGATAACCCAAATGTAATGACTGTAACAGTGAAACATGAAGAACATCCCTGATAAACTCTATTTTCTGACACAGAGAAAGATTGGACTTGGACAGATTTACCGTGATGCCAATATCCTGAAAGAGACTGATGGTACAGTCGGTGGCCATTGAAAGTTGATGCCTCATGGGGGCCATGAGGAGCCAATCATCCAGGTATGGAAAGACGTGGAATCCTTGCAGCTGGAGATGAGCTGCCACCACTGCCATACACTTGGTAAACATCCCGGTGGCTGTGGTGCGTCCAAATGGTAGGGTTCTGAACTGATTATGCTTGGCCCCTAACCGAAAGGGCAGGTATCTCCTTTAGCACCTGCCGATTTTGATATGATAGTACTCGTCCTTGAGATCCACTGAGCACATCCAATTTTCCTTGTGCAGATGAAGCAGAATGGACTGAACAGTAACCATCCAGAACTTGGACTTCTTGACCGACAGGTTCACGTCACTGAGGTCCAAAATGGGATGCAGGTCCCCGGTCTTTTTTAGCACCAAAAAGAAGAGAGAGTTAGCTCTGGACCCTCGTTGTCTTGTTGGGACCTCTTGGATGGCTCTTTTTAGAAGAAGATCTTGGACCTCTAGATGGGCCAATTCCCTTTGGTGGGGTGGAACATCCAGGAGAGATTTCTGAATTAGAGGGGCTGAAGAAAGGCAATGAAGTAATTCCTGAAAATAATGTTTAACACTCACTGATCTGAGGTGATACTTGTTGAGGCTAGTGGATGAAGGGAATCGTCCCCTGACTGCCTCCAGGGCAGGACAGCCAGGCAGCGCCTCAGGAGTGCTGAATGGGCTTCTCCGAGAAGGGTTCCTGGGAGCCCTGGATCTGCAGACCCCCTTTGGTTCTGGGGCAGCATCTGCCATTGAATCCTCTACCCCAGCCGGTAGAAGAGGATTCCTGTGGAGCATCCTGGAAGGAAGACTGAGTCTTGCGGAATCAAAGTTTCTTACTACCCCTCTGATTCTTGGAAAAGGATCGTTAGGGAGCAGATAATTTGATGCCCACCATGGACAGAGTCTTCCTCTCCTGCTCACTGCAGGTCAACGGCTCTTTGACGAAGGGATCAAACAAGGTCGATCCGTCAAAGGGGGCGTTCGTGAAAGATGCCTTAAAGGGCTTCGTAAACCTACAAAGGTGAAGCCAAGCATGCTGTCTAATGGCAATGCCTGTGCCTGCCGCTCAAGAGGTGGCCTCCCCCACACAGGAGATCAAACTCATCGAAGCATTAGTTAAGGAAGTTAGAGTGGATAGCTACAAAGAGAATAATTTGAGACACTCTGGAGGCAGTAACCCTAAAAGGGAAGTGGTGAGTTTCAAAAACAAATCCCTTTGAAGCCGGGTAAAGTGTGCCATGTAGCTGGTTGCTCTCAGTCCGAATGTAGCTGAGGAAAACACATGCTTTCCAAAGTGGTCAATTGCCCGATACTCCCTGTTTGGGGGATAGATCATGCAGCTCTGTTCGACCAGCTTCTTCTTAGTAGCTGCGGCCACCAAGATCGCATCAACAGAGATGTCCTTACTCCAAAAGGTCTTATCCTTGGGGGGACTAAGAAATTTATCAGCCTTTTTGGGGACTGGTTCCACTGTGTCCGGCTCCTTCCATTCCCTGTCGGTAATGAGTTCCACGTGCTTGTCGGCAAGGGAGGACACCCAGGTGGAAGATGGCCCCATCCCAAAGGCCTTTCAGGAAAACAGATTCCTCTGAAGATGGGGTGGGGGAAGATCAACTGCCTCTCTGTTTCAGAATTTTGAGGATGTCCCCAAAGGACACTTCCTCTGACGGAAGTCTGGGGGACCCATCTCCCTCCTCGAAATCCATGTCCTCAGTGAGGGACTCTCTAGGGGAGTCCAAATGCCTCTTCTTGCACATCCTCTTTCGAGGAGGAACTTTATGTTGGGCTCTGGGGAGGACTCAGAAGAATCAGGGACCCCGAGTGGGGAAATGCCCATCTGAAGGTGCTTATGGGAGGACTGACCTTGAAAGGATGATGAGGCCTTGCCACCCAAATTCGAGAGAGGCTGGGGAGGACCTAGAGACTAAGGAGAGATAACCAGCCTGCCATAGAAGGTCCTCTCTACTGCTCGGAAGGCTGACTGATTGGACGAGGTTCCCCTCTCCTCTCCTATGTCTGCAGCTGCCTGGAAAGGAAGGAGCGACCCCCGACACAGCACCAATGTCTCTGGACGATATTGGCTCTGAGCTGTTCAGTGTGGAGGCCCCCAAGGGCCAAGGCACAAAAAGTTCTGAGGGCAATGGAACAAAGCCTGCCAGGGATCCTGACAATGTCAGGGAAAGAGGGATACCTGCCACTTTTGGCCTCTCACAGGGAAAGCTCCTTTTCTGGTGATGCAAACCAGATGGGTCAAACATGGAGAGTGAAGTCCTCTGGATGGAGAAGGACCCCTAAGCAACTGAGCCAGGTATGGCAACAAGCCCAACTCGATTTGAGCCTTGAGGAAACTCCTCATCATCCTATCCATTTCTGTGGGAAGCAAACTTTTGGAGGGCTTGGAAGACACAGAAGAATGTCCTGACCTTGCAGGAGAACTTGTTAATGCTCTGCCATCTTAGGAGGGAAACCGACTCTTATGCCTCGATCCGAACACCTAGACCTTGAGGGGGAACTGTCAATGACTATCAGATCCGACAAAATTGTTGGATCTGAAATCCTGGATGGATTGGATGCTTTAGCTGGTGCCATATATGGATTGGACAGACGGGTCGGATCCGAAGACAGTTGATGCAGTCAGACCTGAGGAACTCCGAGGTGCCGAGGCTTCGGATCTGAAAAGATGATCTGAGACTCTCTGAGAGGGAGAGCCAGGATCCAAAGCCAAAGAGGCTGGGTTCAGATCCGGGGATCTGCATCCGAGATCCTTGGCTTTTCTGAAGGGGAATCTTTGAAGGAAGAGAATTAAGTCTTCCTTTTTGGATCAACAGGCGTCTTGGAGGGGGAGCTGGAAGCTAAAGGACCCCCCTTTCGCTAGCCCCTTCAAAAGCAGCTTGTTTCTGCAATCCATGAGAGCCCTGGTGTTGAATGCAGCGCAAATGTCGCAGTCAACCTCCAGATGACTCTCTCCTAAGCAATAAACACACTCCTCATGCAAGTCAGAATGGGGCATCTTCTGACTGCAGGAAGAGCATCTCTCAAAGTCAGAAGGCTTTTCAGACATCTTTACCAGACAACTCGACAATCACACACACACAACACACACACACACACACACACACACACACACACACACACACACACACACACACACACACACACACACACACACACACACACACACACACACACACACACACACACACACACACACACACACAACACACACACAACATACACACACACACACTATGGGAAAAAAAGAGAGGTGGAGAAGTCCAAGAAAGATAAGCTACCTTAACTGAAGGAAAATCAGTTAAGGAAGGGGCAGCTAAGGTTTACCCTTAACCCAAAAGCTACCACAAGGACCCGGGGAAAAAAAGGCAGGAACCTACAGAACAAAAAAAAAAAAAAAACTCCTACAGGGAGGGGAGAAAACCTAACTAAACTACTCTAAAAGATGATAGGGGAAAAAGAACACACTAAGGTTACAAGACAATTAGAAAAAAAAGAAAAATGTATAAACACTTAGCTCACAGAGTTGCATGAGCTACAGGATACCCGTGGCAAACGAAATCTGAGGGTTGTAAGTCAGGAGGGGATTATAGGAAGGGGAGGATCTTGAGCTCTGGATCTGCCTTCAGTTGATGGCTCAGATCCAAGGTCGGATCCAAGACTCATCTGTAATGAATAATGGCACTGATAGCATCAGATCAATTGGTTTGCTTTCCAAAACTCTCTAGTTCTATGTAAATAGAAACGTAACTGTCTATGAACACCCAACAAATGTAGTATGTACTTGTTCTTATTACTAAAATTAGGGAAGAAAACAGGTAAATGTACAGTCTGATTAATATTTCTTTGAGAAACAACTTTGAGCAAGAAAGAGGGGCTGGTACGCAAAGAGACTCTGTCTTTATGAAAAACCAAATATGGGGGTGGGGGGGGATAGGGCCTGAACTTCTGATATCCATCTGTGATAGCCACCAAAAAGATAGTTTTCCATGATAGGAAGTAACATCACAAGATGCTGCAGAGGTTCAAAGGGTGGTTGAACAATCAGATGTAGAACCAAATTTAGATACCAAGGAGGAGAAGGATCCTTGTGGGGAGGTCTTATCAACATGGTCCCTTTTAAGAATTCTTTGCAAAGTTTGTGGGAAATTAAAGATAAGTTGTCAATCTCAATGGGAAAATTTAAAATGGGTGCTAGTCAGACCTTAAAAGATGCCGCAGCTCCGTTATTGAAAAGGTGGGCTAGAAATTCCAAAATTAAGTGAATTGGAGCCGTGATGGGATCCATATCGTGTTGTTGTGCTCAAATTACAAACATCTTCCATTTACTCCTATATAGTTTTGGAGTGGATGACTTATGGGAGGATATCAGAATATGATGGACCGGGGAGGACAGCATAGGTTTTCTGGCAATCAGCAGAACTGGTGGAACCTAGCTGTCAGCTTGAGATTGTGAAGGTTGGGATGAAGCATTCCTGTCGGATGTGACAACAGATCTGGAAAGGGTTCCAGAATCCAGGGGTCCTTTTGTAGATGAGGCCAGAGGAAAGGAAACCAGATTTGTCAAGGTCCATATGGGGCAAAGACAATTACTGCTCTCTTCAACTTGTTGGCTTTTTGAAGGAATTTGGAAATCAATGGAATTGGGGGAAAAGCATACAATAGTCCGGGAGGCCAATCATGTATTAGAGCATCCCTCATGGACTGCCCCGGTGGGGGAATTAGGGCAAAGCAGCTGCTGCATTTGTTGTTTAGGGGACAGGCAAAAAGTCTGCAGCAAGGCCGGCCCCATGTGTGGAAAAAGTTCTCCACTATGTTCTGGTTGAGGGACCACTTGTGAGGCATAAGAATGGCTCTGCTTAACTTGTCTGCTATGAGGTTGGACCTTCCCGGAATATGTGTTGCTACCAGAAAGTGGTTGGATGAGATTGTCCATTGCCACACCATGAACGCTTCTTGACACAGAGGGTATGATATGGGTCCGCCTTACTTGTTTATGTACCATACCACAGACATGTAATCGGACTAAATCGCTACCATCCCTAGGGGATAAGCAGTCTGAAATCCCTGCAACACTAGAAGTACTACTCTCATCTCCAGGATGTTTATGTGGAGCTTAGCCTCATCTGAGGACCTGGCACCTAGGAGAGTATTCCCCAGATAATGACCCCCACCCTATCTAGGAAGCATCCTTGGTCACCACAGCCTGTGGTTGAGGGGGAACAAATTCGACCTTGTGTCACCTGTCCTGAATGAATCCACCATGAGATCCTTTTTGCACATGTTCGTTATGAGAATTTGGTGAGACATTGGTTGGTGAGCTATGGACCATTGAGAAGCCAGAATCCATTGCAGAATTCGCATGTGATACCTGGCTAATGGAATCAGCACAAATGCCACTGCCCTAGATCCTAAGTAGAACATGGGAGGCAGCTACCATCTTGTTTCTGATTAATCCTGAAGTTTGCCTTTTGACTGTTAACACCCTGGAAGGAGGAAGTTTCACAATCATCTGATTGGTGTCTAGTAGTGCTCCAATGAACTCTAGTGTTTGAGTGAGTTCCAGATGAGATTTTTGGTAATTTATGGTTATGCCTACTTCAGAACAAACCTGAAGAACAATCTCTCTTGTGTGAACAAGTACATGCCTGGTCAGGGTGGATAAAAGCAAGTTGTCTAAGTAAGGAAACACCAGGAATTCTTGTCTTAGCTGAGCAGCAACCACTGATATACATCTGAACACTCTGGGGGTAGTAGTGAGACCAAAGGGCAGTGCTCTGAACTGGTAATGACTGGCTCCCAGTTGGAAGCATAGATATCCTCAGGAAAATGTGTTCATTTTTATATGGTAGTACGCATCCAGAAGATCTACAGAGCACATCCAATTGTCCTATTCCAGAAAAAGAAGTATGGACTGTACCGTGACCATTCAGAACTTGCATCTATCTGCTGAGATCCAAGATTGGTCTCCAGTTCCGTTTTCTTTGTTGCCAAAAAAGAACCTTGTGTATGTTCTGAATCCTGTCTGATCTTGGGGGGACCACTTGGATGATTTTTTTTTCTAGCACTTTTTGAATCTGAGTGACGGCTTGATAACTATGACTGGTTGGAATGTCTGGGATTTTTTGCTGGGAGGGGGTTGTTGAGAAAAAGGAATTTGGTAATCCCTAGATATTATTCCTCTGCACCCACACATCGGAAGTTATCTTTTGCCAGGTTCTCCAGTGCAGGGATAGTTGACCCCTGATTGCCTCCAGAGGTGGACAATCAGGCCTCCTTTCAGGAGTGCTGAAAAGGCTTCCCGAAGAAAGATTCCCAGGAACCTTGGTTCTGCGGACCTCCTCTGCCGTGAGGGTGATGTCTTCCATTATTGTTTCTCTCTCTCTGTCTCTCAGGGAAAACTCTCCATGTATGTCATGGTAGAACCCTTGAGACTTCTTGAACCACATTTTTCCACTGACTCTCTGACCCTTTGGATAAGGTCTCTGAGAAGACGAAAAATGTATGCCCACAACAAAAAGGGTATTACCTTCCTTTTCACACCTGGATAGTGTATCTTTGACTTTGGGACCAAAAAGAGATGTGCCATCAAACAGAGCTTTGAAGAATGAAAACTTAAAAGGTTCTGTAAAATCGCAAAGGCACATCCAGGCATGCCTCCTCATAGAGATACTGGAACTCGACGCTCTGCTTATTCTTTTGGCTGCATGTGCGATGAGCCTCATGGAAGAGTTCACTACTGAATGTAGGGTGGCTAACTGGGAAACTACCTTATCTTTAGCCCCATCAGCTACTGCTCCTTCAAGGCTATCTGAAAGCTCCTTGATCATTGCAACCTGGTGAGATACGAAAGGTAATTCAGTGACCGCAAGGAAAAGGCTGCTGATGAGAAGACAAGCTTCCCAAATCTATCCATCATCCTAGAATCTTTATTAGGAGGATGGACAGTTGAACTCCCCTCGGAGAGCTCCTTCTTAGTCGCTGCCACCACGACTATGGCATCTATTGCAACCACTTTTGTCTAGAAGGCTTTGTCTGAGGGACTGGTTATAATTTAATCTGGTCTCCAAGGAAAAAGCTTGATGGAATCTTTGGTCTCCCACATCCGCCGTGAGATTAAACTTATGAACTCATCAGTGGGCAGAGTCACCCTGGAGGTAGATAGATGTGAACAAAAGGCAGCCAGGTACACTGAGTTCTCAGGTGAAGGACTGCTGAACTGCCAGCCGCACCTCTGTTTCAAAATCTCCAGAATCTCTCCAAAGGAAACATCCTCAGGGGGTGACCATGGGGATTCTTCACCCTCATCGAGGTCAGTGTCTTCTGTGGCGGACTCCTCCATGGAGTCCAAATGCTTCCTTTTACATAATCTATTCCTACAGACCTCCTCAGTGGGGCAGTCTGGGGAGGTATCAGAAGAGTCGGGGGTATCCAGATGTCTTAGGTCCCGCTGTCCCTGTAGAAGTTGGTGAAGAGAAGAGGAATGCAGGGTATCCTGTTGGGATAGCGGATTCAAGGGAGGCAGGTGACTTTTTAGTTGCAGTGGCAGCTATAGCCCCCTCCAAGGCCCCAAAGGCTGATTGCTCCTGAATGGACAAGGACTCTGGCTCCGACAAGTCATTCTTTTGGGATGTGGTCCCTTCCAGCCCAGAAGACAGCTCACCAGTGGTTGAAGCCAGAGCCGAGCTCACCTTTGCCAAAGCTCTGAGGTGCATCAACTGCTCCGAAGATCTGGGAGTTGAGCCTCCTTGAGGGTCGCAAGGTTCACAATGGCTGCGGGTTATTGGACTGAGTCTGATGTCCAAAAAAAGTTGTCACTAGCTGGTACTGGTCCAGCATAAGTCTTCCCTCATATATTAAAAAATTAATAATATAATATGGAGGAAGAATATGTATTGGTTAACACTAGATGTCAAGAGCCTGATTTAGTGCAGTTTTGTCTGGAACATAATTATTTTTACTTTGATAATATGATTTTCCATCAAAAGAATGTATATATAATAATACATTTGTAAAAATATGTTAAACTGTACTGTCGATACATTGATGATTTGATTTTTGTGTGAAGATGGTTTAGATGAAATACAGAGTTTTGTAACTGGGATCCAACAGAATAGGTTCAATATCTCTTTGATGGACAAGATATGTTTGCAAACAGAAATTATGACATCAAACTTTTAGATCAGATAATTAAAAGTAGATATAAGGGATATAATAATAGAAATAACAAGTATAAGAACAACAATAAGGGCTATTATGGTGAGAATATAACAAAAGATTCAGAGAACAAGTTCTTTTTAGTGTCGACTTATAATGTATGTAGTGATGACATTAAAAAGAGTATTTTATATTTTGGCCAGGGAGTATTAGAGATATTATAGTAGTCTATTTCTGATTTAGGAACATTTCCATGTAGAAATTGCAGTTGTTGCCAATATTTATGTAGAACATTTTGTAATATTAATGGAAAAGGTTTTGTTTCTAATGGGACATTTAATTGTAGGACAAATAGGGTGATTTATGCAATAAAATGTGAATGCAACAAGTTTTATATTGGTCAAACTAAGAGGATGTTAAAAGTGAGATTACTTGAACATATCAGGGATATCAGAAATTTTAGGTTAGAGAGCCCTTTAGCTAAACATGTTTGTGAATATCACAATGGACAATATCATACTTTAAAATCTACTATTTTGCAACAAGTGGCTGCTGAGGAATCTGATGTAAATATTGTTGTGAAATTGCTTTTAAAAGAAACTGTTTTTATTTTAAAATATGGTACGTCTTAATACAGACTGCTGCTGGAAATGTGTTATGTAATTAAGTATTTTATTGATTGATTGATAAATTGTTTCATTGTTGATGTTTGGGACTATATAAGATGTATGAGTGTACAGAATAAATGGATTTTACTGGTTCTGCTGTGTGTTGTTTTGTTGCAATGGCTGCGGGAACTCTCTGGCTCCAAAAAAGCCGACAAACTCTGAGCGAAAGTCTGATCCAAAGAAGAGGACATCTTCAGATCAGAGCTGAAAGGCATCAGGCATGCTGGATCAGACAGTTCCAAAGTTTGCTCTGAAATTGGAGGAGGAAGAAGAGGGGGAGTGGATGATTTAGACGGACCTGGCACCATAAAGGTCGAGGTCGACTTAGTGATGTCCTGGACCCACAAAATCTTCTGCACTATCCATTCCAGATCTTCTTCAGGAAGGCTCCTGGTCAAACGGGAGGAAAAGGCAGATGGGGACCTTGGTCTTGATAAAAGGAAGACGGCACCCTCGATGGAACCATATCATAGGTCAGAGAGTACTGTGTCCTCTGTAAAGTCAAAATAGATTTAAATGGAATAGTTGTTAGATCTGACATCAAGAGATCTGATCCATCCTTACTAGACAGGATTGGAGCCGAAGAAGTCGGATCCAATGGGGTAGAGATTGCTGCCGATGGCAACAATCAGATCACAGACACCCCAGACTTGAGAGATTTTGACATTTTTGGTTTTAGCTCTGAGACATCTTTCGGCACCGAAGTGGGTCTCTTTCTTCCTCTGTCTGAAGATTTAAAGGACAAGAATGAAGCTGGGCTCGAATGAGCAGATTTTGTCTTAGAGGTTATACCACACTTATCTTTACCTTCAGAAACAGCCTCCCCAAAGGCGGAAGGCAACATGCCCCTTAAAGTGAGCTTATTCTTCCTCTCTACTAAAGCTCAATGATTAAAGGAGTGGCATATCGCACTATCCTCTTGTAAGTGAAGGGGGCCAAGATAGTACACAGAGAAAAAGCGTGAGTCTCTTACAGGAATTTTATTCTCATACTTTTTGCATTTTTTGAAACCAGTCAGTTTCTCTTGTTTCTCTGCCATATCATAAGGAAGGGTTAGGCAGAGAATTCTGCTCACACAAACACACACACAATTAGAGGAAAAAGGACAGTGAAAAAGAAAGTTTTTTTTTTTAAATAAATAGAACCAAAGGAAGGGGAACAGCTACTAACAACAGTAGTTCAAATATACCTATAAAGGTAAAAGGGGATGGAAGTAACCTACACAAGTGGTTACTGGCAGGAAAGAGACAGAAGAAATGAACTACAAGGGAGAGACAAAAATGATTAATTATACTAAAATATAAAAAAAAAAAATTATAGAAGAAAAAGATTTTTAATTATATGACCTGATACCAAGAGCTAGCTGATCGGACCAAATCTCTGCAATGCAGCAAATGAGATCTGAATTACTGGGAAGAGCTGCATCGTGGGGTGAGGGGAGGTAGCAAACAGCTTTTTGTTTGCCACGAACTTGCTAACAGGTGAGTTGGATCCAATGGATTGGATCTGGACACCCATAAGTGAAGAGATGAAAAACTGACAATTATCAGATTATTTTCATCTGGCTCAAATGATGGGACGTGGATCTAACACTGCTCTAGTTTTGGCACCTCCAAAAGTGTGGATCCAGGGCTCTGACTCCTCCTCTATGCGTAATTCCCCCTCGATCTGAGGTATTCAGAGGAAGAGAGGTTGCCAACTAAAAATTACTCTGCTACCTCATTGAGGCCTACACTTGTACCAAGTCAAGTGTAACAATATGAGAAAGCAGAGAAAATGAGATAACTAGCTTAGGTTGATAGCTGCATGACTCTCCTACACTAACATCCATTCTTCAAGGCACAGCAAGTGACAATTTGAAAGGGGGGGAGGAGGGAGGTGTGTTGAACCAGACAAAAATAGGACAACATGGATCTATTGTTACGGTGAGTACATAACTTTTATATCTGATGTTGTCCATTTTTGTCTGATTCAACTGATGGGACAGATTCCCTAGCTACAAATTACCCGGCAGGCATCAGGGAAGTACATTCCTCAGAACAGTGGAGCCAAAGTAGAAGAGTGATCCAGACTGTACATCCAGCTTATAATGAGATACAAAGGTATGCACAGCAGACCATGTTGCAGCAGCAGCACAAATCTCAGCAACAGGTAGATTTGGTTGAAGACCTGTAGAAGTTGCCACTGACCTTGTCAAATGAGCTGTTGGTCTTTCACATAAGAGTAAACCCAACTTGTCACAAGCAAACAAAATGCAATTTGGTAGCAATCTAGAAAGAGAGACTTTGGATACACTACACCGTAACATAATTTTTAAAAATATAACAAACAACTGATCTTATTTCACTCTGAGGAGATAAAATATAAGTTATCTATGAAAATCAAGCAGATGTAATGTATATTCTTCTTTGTTTGAAAAAGTGTGGCAAGAAAACGAAGATTTACGGATGGATTGATAATTGATTCAGATGCCACCTTATGAATAAAAGGAGGATCTGGTTTTAGGAAAACTCTGTGCTTGTGGAAAGTCAAATATGGTGGTTTGCAAGAAAAGACCTGCAATTCTGAGATTCTCTTGGCTGATGTAACTATTACCAAAACAATAGTTTAAGTCTACTGAAGCTACTAGTTCAAAGGGGAATAGTGAAAGGGCATGAAGCATTACTGTGACATTCCAAAGAGGAACAGGATCTCTTATGGAAAGTCTAAGAAGGAAGGTTCCTCTGAGAAGGGCTTTAGAGATTTTTTTTAGAGGTCATACTTGTCTGATTATGGCCAATGTGAAAGAATGAAATAGCTGCTTTTTATCCTTTTGTACCATTATAGTGGAGAAACTGGAACCTTTGTGAAATAATTCTGATACAAAAATCTAATATTGAAGAAAGAATGCAGAAATCTAATCACTTTTTACTGCCTAGAATGAAATCTTCTTTCATTTACCTCAATGCATCTTCAAGTGATAGCTTTGTGTGAAGCTGTTAGTGTATGTACTACTTCGTCTGAAAACCAGGCATCTCTGGCCATTGTTAAAGCTGAAGGAACCAACTGGTTAATTTAAAGGTGTCTACATCCAGGAGAAGGTACCTAGATGGATGGGACTGGAGATCTGGGTTGTGTGCCAGTGTCCAGGGAGGACATAAGAGGTGAGGTCACAGAAACAGGAACCAAACTTGTTGGGGCCAATGAGGATTATTTTTGCCTTGCAACTTCTGTCTTTCTGAATGAACTCTGTGATCAATGGGAATGAGGGAAAAGACATACAGCAGACCTGGGGGCCAACTGTGGTCGACAGAGTCTTCTGGTGACTTGACCCTGAAGAGGTATGAAGGCAGAGTAACTACTGCACTTGTTATTTAGTTGAGATGTAAGGTCGCAGAAAGGTTGGCCCCAGCAATGGAAAATTTAATTTGTCACTGTATGATTGCAGGACCATTCATTCCCGGGATATGTGTTGCTACAAGAAAGCAGCGAGAAGACATCTCTCACTGCCGCACTCTCATGGCTTCCTGACATAGAGGATAAGATCTGGTTCTCCCCTGTTTGTTGATGTACCAGACTACTGACATGTTGTCTGTATGTATGGAAATCACACCTTCTGGCAGACTGTCTTGAAATGTCTGCAACACTATTAAGACTGCTCTCATCTCCTGAATGCTGATGTGAAGACTGTCATGTAATGCTGTCCAAGTACCTTGAACAGTATTCCCTTTGTACTAGCCCTCTGCCCAAAAACAGAAGCATCCACGGTGACCACAGCTATGGGAGGAGGAGGGAGACAGAATGGATGGCCCTCAAACAACTCTGAGGAAGATCCCTACCAACTGATATGAGTCCAGCACACTGGAATTGGTCTGATGGGGGTAGTCAAGGACTGATACAGTTGTGACCATTGGACTGAGAGAGTCCACTGAAGAGCTCTAATGTGAAAACATGAAAAAGTGACCAAAGTGATTGTTGAAGCCATAAGACCTAGTAGTTTTAGAATCAGTCTTGCTGGAGGTGAGGGATGAGCCAAGACCTGATCTGCTACTTCTTGAAGTGAAAGAATCCTGGAGTGTGGTATGGTAGCTACCTGGCTTATTGTGTCTAGGTGCCAACCAATTAAGTCTAATGACTTGAATGGGATTTAGCTGGCTCTTGGGAATGTTGACTTTGAAAACCAAGCTGTGAAGCAGATGGAGTAAAATGTTCCTCTGCTGGATCAGTGGATTCTAGATCAGAGCGGTTAGGAGCCAATCACCCAATTGCAGGAACACCTGGAACACAACTGCACTCAGAGACAGGCGGTCACTACTGCCATGCATTTGGAAAAACCCAGGGGCTGTGGTGAGACTAAAGGGCATAGCTCTGAATTGATAATGATCGGTTTCCAGCCTGAAACAGAGAAACCTCCTTGAATGCTTGCTTATCATTACATGATAATAAGCATTTTAGAGATCTATTGAGCACATCCAGTCATACTTCCTGAGTAGAGGTAGAACAGACTCAACTGTGACAATCTGAATTTTGTCTGTTTTACAAACTGATTTAAATGGCTAAGGTCAAAAATTGGCCTTAGCTCCCCCACCTCCTTTGCAAATAAAAATAACCTGGAGTAAATGTCAGATCCTAGTTGGTCTGGTTGGATCTGTTGGATGACTCGTTCTTCTAACAGCTTTCTGACTTCTGCTGTGGCAGATTCGATTTGATGGGGTGACATTAGGAGAATCCTTTTTCTTGGTTGGGGAGGGTAAAGAAAGGGAACTGTGTATCCTCTGGCGATTATCTGCAACATCAATAAGTCCGAAGTAACAGCCTGTGAGGTTAGAGGATGTAGGAATAAGCACACCCCCCCCCCCCGAGTGCCTCCAGATGGCAGCGGTCAGACAATCCTTCAGGAACACTAAAAAGATTTCTTTGAAAATGGTTCATGAAATCCTTGGTTCTATTGACTGCCTCTGCCCCAGGGCGACATCCGATAAAACCAACCCACCACCATAGAAAGGTCTGTCCAAGGAAACATCTTGGGTAAACCCTGTGATTTTCAGAACCACATCTTCTTCCCTCCTCGTTAATTCCTAGAAAAGGTCCTCTAAGGAGTTGAGAAACAGATTCCTATGGCAGACAGGGTCTTACTTGTCCTGCTTGATCCTGGTGAATGGGTCCAAAAAGAGTGGAACCATCATTAGGGACATTAAGGAAGGATGTCTTACAGCATTCCATAAAATCACACAACCATATCTAGCCATGATGGCATATGGCTATGCCAGTGCCTGCTGCTCTTGCTGTTCCATCAGCTGCATTAGACAGTTGACAAATGGAAATGCTGGAAAGTTAGTTTAAGTTAGATAGCTGGACTACACTTTTTTTTTTTAATGTCCACAGGCAAATTACATGAAAGAGAAGTGGTATGATCCTTAGTCAATTCTCTCTCTGGAAATGTTTAACATGAGGCAGGTAATTCAGCACTCTAGAGAGAAAAAGTCACTGAAACACAAGTCTGTTTACAGCCCTAGATTCCCTATTTGTGGGATGGACAAAAGTACTCTCTTCGGAGAGTTCCTTCTTTCTTGCCATTGCTAAGACTACAGCATCTAGCCTGGGAACTTTCCTCCAGTAAGTCCTGTCTTTAGGTGTTAGAATTTTGCCAGTTTTTTTTAGATATAGGCTCCACTGTTTCAGGCTCCTTCCAGGCCATATGAGCCACCAAGTTAATGAGGTTGTCAGGAGGAGGGACCACCTAGTCAGTAGAAGAGCCAGCTCCAAAAGCCTCCAGGAACATGGGTTCTTCTGGGGAAGGTATATCAGTGGATCAATGACACCCCTCTCCCATTTCATCAATTCTATGATTTCACTGAAAGTGATGTCTCCAAAGGGGGATCTAGGGGAGACTTCCCCTTTATCTAAATCCATGTCTTGCAAGACAGATGTGGATAATGAATCTAAATGTCTCCTTTTACAAGTCTGTTTATTATGGACCTGAAGTTGGGGACTTTCAGGTGATGGGTATGAATCAACTGGGAACTCAGAGAGAGAACTTCCCCTTAGACTTTTGGAAGGTGATTGCCTCCATTGACAAGGAGGCGCAGAGGTCAAAGAAGAAAAATAAATAAGTTGGGATGGATCTGAGAATGATGGAGGCACCCCTTCTCTTGCTATAAAATCCTGCTCAAAGGCTTTGAAAGTTGAGCAGTAAACCAAAACTGAGGAGGACTCTCGATGGGACATGAGCTGATAGATCACCACAGTTGCTGAATCGTCCGTACTCCAAAGCAGATAATGGAGCTGACCTGTCAACAGTGGATGCCCTCAGCGGATGAGTTTCAATGTCGATCAATCCTCTGGGGCTTCAGCTCTAACCTTTTGGCTCAGATTCTCTTCCTAATACAATAAGGTCAGAGTCAAAACAGAGTAGGGTAAAGTCAGAATTGAAGTGGTGAGCACTATCTGTGTCAATGTAGGTGATCCAGAGATGTAAGAAATTCATGGGCTGTGGATCTGTGGATACTCATACAAGTCATTAGTCGAGGGGTCATGGGACCTGTTATTGGATCGATTTGAGGAGACAAAGCTGAAAGAACCCTTTACTGGATCTGTGCTTGCAGCAATTTCTGCATTAGACATCAGGTTTGGTGAGGCCCCTTGAAGAATGGACAGATTTAGATGAAGAGGCTATTGAAGAGGACCAAGACTGTCGTTTGACTTGTAAGATCAGAGTTGTGGATTAACGGATTCCAGGGAGAAATGAAGAGGAGTGAAGGAGACTAGATCTGACTAGACTTTGGATCACACTGCTTCACAATCTTTGGTGCCAGACCCCATAAAAGTGTTTAGTCAGGGGACAGTTTTCTGGGGGGGGGGTTTGGGTCTTTTTTTAGGAGTCTTGCTTTCTTGAGTTTTTTTATTCTAACTTCTCTTTTTCCTTCTGTTTAGACATGTCAGTAACCCTGGAAGGAGAAGGAGATACAGTGGAATGAGAAGAACCCAACTGTGCAGGTAAAAGACTGTTAAATCTAAAACTGTTATTTGGCAATACACAGATGTTGACTCAAGGCTGCAAACACCTTAGTACATACATCCCTGTCAATGTACCTGTTGTTAAAGCGTTCCATGATGTATGTGAAGCAGAAATGAGACAAATGTTTGATATAAATAATAAGAAATATAATGATAGAAAATGTTTTAACCTTAGCTATGAAGAGTTTCAAGCATACAGAGACCTGCAATCTAATATAAATATTGTCATTAAGCAAGCTGATAAGGGGGGTGCAGTTGTGCTTATGAATAGAGACAAATATTTTTTGGCTATGTCTAGTTTACTTAGTGATGACACTGCATTTAAGGAAATCACCCCTTTGGATGTTAAGAAATGTATCTCATACGTGAATATGGTGATTTATGACCTACAGATCCAAGGTGACATAGACTTAGATCTATTCAATTATTTGACCGTACCATGCCCAATCACCCCACAGTTATATGGTATTCCTAAGATCCACAAATCCCTCACTGATCCACCAATGAGGCCAATTGTTTCAGGTGCTGGTTGGGTAACAGAGCCACTTTCAGTTTATTTGCATGATCAACTTCAACCATATCTTAGTCAATGTGACTCTATCTTATGTGACACCATTGATTTTGTTCAGAAGCTTAAGCAATGGTATAACATAGAGAAACATCTAACAAGGTACCTTTTGGTAACCCTAGACATAGTATCCTTGTTTACTGTCATTCCAACTGATATTGGCCTGGATTTGTTGAGGGAATTCTTAGTCTCATGTCCTGATCCCAACTTCCACAAAATAGAAAAAATATGTACTCTCATGGATGTGGTGTTGAGAAATAATGTTTTCCTTTTAATGAATCCCTGTATCTTCAGCTCACAGGTGTGGCTATATACTTATGCCAACCTAGTTTTATACCAGTGGGAAAGGAAACATTTATTTAGTGGTTTGAATCCATATAAAGATAATGTAAAGTTCTTTCAACTTTTGATTTGGGGAGTATTTGAATGATTTTATGCTGTACATCAATTCAATTTCATCTTTTGAAGTTCAAAATGTGTTCATCTGAAATCACTATTAATTTTCTGGATATCAACTTGAGTCTTGACGGTGGCACACTTAGAACAAGCCTCCATAGAAAGGAAGTCCGTGCAGGAAGGTACACTCATGCAAGTAGTATGCATTTTTAGAGGTACTGTCAGGTCTCAATTTTATAGAGCCAGTAGGTTTAACACGGAAGATCCTAGCTTCTCTGAACAGTTGAATGAGATGATAGCTGATTTCACTAACAGTGGTTATGATGCTACCATCTTAAATAATGAGAAACTAAATGTGCTAGAGGAAAGAAAGTCGAGGGTGGCCCCTGTTATGTCAAATGATGCCATAGAAATACAAGCTGTTGGCTTGCCCAATGTGTCCATCCAGAATGAGATGAAAGTAAGATGCATAAAGACACCATGTATTAAACGTATTATCCATAAGAATTGGCTAATCTTGATGGCATCTGAAGAGCTAAAAGCAATGCTGGGCAATGTCCCATGTTTTACATATCGTAACATGAGAACCCTCAAGAGTGTCCTCTGTTACAAAGATTTTCCTACAAATATCACAACACATCCATCCAGCACTATGGGTACAAATGTTATAATTGCTCGTGCTGTGATGACATTGATGATGAACATTTAGGTATCTTTGAACACCCAGTCAGTAAGAGGCTGTTTAGGTTCAATGTAACTGCTACTTGTGTTACCACCCACGTGGTTTACCTCGCTACCTGTGTATTATGCAACTCTTTCTATGTGGGTAAAACCAAAAGATAGGATCACAGAACACAAGTCTGAAATCCGTAGATGTGTTGACACTAATGCTTTATATAAACACAGGCTATGTTTTAGTGAACAGCATGTATTTAAATTTAAAGCTATAGACCATGTTTCACCCTCACCCAGAGGTGGTGATATCAATAACAAATTAGAAATTAAAGAATATAACTGGTTAATTAGATTGATGGGTGACTCACCCCCTGGTTTGAATAGTACTGTCAGCCTTAAACCTATTTTGGTTAGAATGAGTAGATCTAGATTATGAGATTTTCTCTTTATGTATATGATTGTACATTTGATTTTTAGGTATAAAAGTATGCTTTTTTTTAAAAATATATATTCTTGCTTTTTTTAAATGTTTTTTGTTTTCATATATGCATTATGCGGTTGCATTTTTTAGCTTTGCATATTTATTTATTTTTACATGTTTTGTTTTAATGGTTGAGTCATGTGACTTCTTGGCTGCCGGTCATATGACTTTTTTAGACTATAGATACTCTGCATTTGCATTTGTATTTTCAGTATTGATAAAGGATTTTATCCGAAAGCTTTGCTCTTCACATTAAAGTGTTTTTTCTACTGAGAACGTTGTTTGTCTTCCAGGTAAAAGACCTTTCAGGGCTAGCATGTCCCTGCATCAATGAAATGTCTTGTGACCAAAGAAGAACAGGCCTCACAGTCAGTGTCAAGGTGGGTTGGTCAGAGACAGTATAAGCAGTGAGTGAAGGTCCTGTACTGGAATTTTGTGGCCACATTTAGAACATTTCTAAAACCTTTTGTCTGACATAATTCCATACCTGTCTTGAAACAACAGCACACAGTAAAAAACACTTATATGGTAATAACACTGACTGTCGATTATCAACACACCAACAATAGAAGAATGAACACACTAAGTAGTGCCAAGAAAACCTTTCACTAGAAAAATCTTCTTCTTTCAGCTTTTTCCCGGTTAGGGATCGCCACAGCAGATCACCTGTCCACTCATGATTGGCAGTGGAGCTTTACGGTGTTGAGTTGCCAGCCCGGCACCCAGCCATTCCACAGAAGGCACACACACACACACACACACACACACACACACACACACACACACACACACATGCACTCACACCTAGGGCCAATTTAGAGTGTCCAACGCACCTACATGATTTTCTTGGGATGTGGGAGCAAACCCACACGACCACAGGGAGGACATGCAGACTCCATAGAGAAGGTACCCCAGCCGAGAATCGAACTGGAGAACCTCTCGCTGTAAGGCAGCAACGCTAACCACTGCACCACTGCGGCCGCCCTCTTTCACTAGAAAAATCTAATAATCCTATTTGTAAATATGAAAAGTATTTTATATGTATGTATACATAGAAAGAGGGAAAGAGCTATAGAAATAGCCTTAACCTAAACATATTAATTAAAAAAACGAAATATGGGTACATAACAGAACCCTAAAAACAGGGTAGGAGAGAACAAAATGTGCAAAGTAATGTTAGTGTGCTACACTTGTTTTTGTAGTAGTATGTATGTTCTCCCACAGTTCAAGTGGGTTTCCATAAGAGTCGGTGTTTTCATCTCTTACCTTAAATGGCATGTTGGCTGGCAATGTTAACTTGGCTGTGTGTGTGTGTGTGTGTGTGTGTGTGTGTGTGATGTACAAACCATGCTATGAATATCATATCTGCAGCAGACCCCTGCCTTGTATTAGGAAGGTTCTGATCCCCACAACCCTGAACTAGACAAATACTGGATTAAAACAAGCAAAGAAAGCTGATGGATGCATGCATGCTGATTTATGTAACATGGTAATTACAGATGTATAGCCATCTTGTCCCCTTTGTCTAAAATACTTAAAATGTGTTCATCTACAGCTGATAATCTATCCAAAATACAGCAAATTACTTTCCACAAGACTGCATGGATTTAGACTTGGCCACAACACAGAAACGGCACTACTAAAGTACAGTTGTGTACCTACCATAAATGTAGATGTTCGAGTATATTCACTGCTGCAGTCATTACAATTGGGTTATCCTGCTGGCAGGCTACCCGCAGTTGGCCTGAATTCCAAAGTCCTAGTCCAGCGTCGGTTGCTGTCGCCTCCTCCCTGACATCAGTGCGCCAAGGGTATAAAAGATGCAGCTGACGCCATTTTCTTCAGTTTTTCTTGCCCCAGATGTCAGGTGCCCCCAAAAGGGTAGGCTAATTTATGCCAATACATATGCATGCAGTAAAGTAAACTCTCCCTTCATCTACAAGCAAATACACCACATAGGTTGTATAGAATAGAGAAGTACAAATAAGTTCCAGCAAAGGAAAGGGGGATGGTGGGTGGGTAACCTAGACTGCAACAGTGAATACACTCGAACATCTACATTTATGGTAAGTACACAACTGTACTATGTTCATCGTGTTTCACTGTTGCAGTCATTACAACTGGGTTGAATCCCAAAGCTAAGGTTGGGAGGCTGGGGCTAAATAGAATTAGGAAAGGCTATGAGACCCTGCAGAACTGCAGTGGCAAAGCCTGCCCTGGCTTTAGAGTAGAGAGGTAAGTGATAATGCTTTGTAAAAGTGTGCACTGAACTCCAAGTTGCAGCTTCTAAGATGTCTTTGGTTGGTACTCCTCTGAGGAAGGCTGCTGAAGTGGCTGCTGCTCTGGTTGAATGTGGCCTAATGCCCTTAGGCACTGATATGCCATGCTGTGAACAGCAGAAACGAATACAGTGGCCTATCCACTTGGAAATAGTCTGCTTTGAGATTGCCTTTCCTTGTGATCCTGCAGCATATGCCACTAGAAATTGTTCAGTCTTTCTGAAAGCTTTGGTTTTGTCCAAGTAGAAGCGTAGCTGTCTGTGAATGTCCAAAGAATGCAGAAGTCTCTAACCCTTATTCTGTGGGTTTGGATAAAAAGTAGGCAAATTAATTGTTTGGTTCAGGGCCACACTGGACACTACCTTAGGCATAAATGTCGGGTTTGTCCTCAGAGAAACCCTGCCAGGATAGAAAATGATGAAAGTTCCACAGCCATGAGTGCCTGTAACTCTGAGACTCGTCTTGCAGAAGTTATTGCTAGGAGTAGAGCTGTTTTCCAGGATAAGAATTTTATATCAGCTGTAGAGGTTGGCTCAAAAGGAGGAAGTGTGAGTTTTTCCAAGACATAATTGAGGTCCCATGCAGGTATTGGTGCTCTCCTTGGGGGTCTTATGTTTTTGGCCCCTCCGAGGTACTGCCTTAGTAATGGATGAGAAAAAATAGGTGGTTCTGTATTGCACTGAGCTGAAATGGCAGAGGCATGAATCTTAATTGATGAAAAGGATAGGCCTTTGTCCAGCATCTCAGTTAAGTATTGCAAAATCTGAGGAATATTAGGTACAATCGTGCCAATTCCTTGTGCCTGGTTCCAAGCACAGAATCTCTTCCATTTTTCTGCATAAGATTTTCTGGTGCTAGGCCTCCTGGTCTCCAAAATAACATCCATCACCGCTTTAGAGAGAGGAGTGTTTTGAATGGTTACATTATCCGCCATGCTGCCAGATTTAAGGTCCTGAGTTGGCTGTGCAGGATCTGACTGTTTTGTTGGGTCAATAAGTGAGGAATTAGAGGTAATGTCCAGGCTCGGCATTGAGATGAGTTCTTTAAGATTGGGTACCAGTGCTGGCGTGGCCAGTCTGGGGCAATCAGTATCATTTTTGGCTTCTCTTGTCTGACTTTTAGGAGCACCTTGGTGAGGAGTGGCAGTGGAGGAAAGGCATATACTGTTAAGTTTTTCCAGCTGAAAGATAAAGCATCCACTTTTCATGTTTGCTTGTGATAAGTCCTTGTGCAGAATCTCTGTAGATGGTAGTTGTGAGTGGAGGCAAATAGGTCTATGTCCGGGCATCCCCAGTTCCTTGTTATCATGCTGAAGACTTGTGGATCCAATTTCCATTTGTGGGGATCCATTAGGTTTCTGCTTAGTTCATCTGCCAGAGTATTTATCTTTCCTGGCAGGAATTATAATTGCAGATGTACTTGGTAAGTCAGTGCTGTGTCCCACAAAGTCATGGCTAGTCTGCAGAGGGGGTAGGAATGTGTGCCTCCCTGCTTGTTTATGTACCACATGACTGTAGTATTGTCCGTCTTTATCAATAGTTGTCCTTGATGAAGTAGATCCTTGAAGGTTGTCAGGGCATTCTGAACAGCTAGCATCTCTTTTTGACTGATATGTAGATGCATTTGGCTTGCGGACCATGTGCCATGAATACATCTTCCTGCCATATGGGCCCCCCAGGCATAATCTGATGCATCTGTTGTTAATGCCTGCCTGGCTGTGGGTAAAGTGAAAGGCTGCCCCTTGTTGTGGTGACAGGCCTTTGCCCACCATTGAAACTCCTGTTGCAGGCAGGGAATGAGGGTAATTATTGTTTCCAGGCTGTGGCAGTGTTGAGTCCAAACACTTTTTAGATACCATTGTAGTTTCTTCATATGCAGTTTTGCATACGGAATTAGCAGAATGCAGGATGCCATGAAGCCCAATGCCTGCAGAAATTTTCTTGCAGATAACTGGGTCTTTGTTGCCAACATTTTGAAATAAGTAGTCAGCTGTCTTTGTTTATCTGGCGTGAGATAAGCCATCTGGGCAGTTGTATTTACGCTTGCACCCAGGAATATTGTCTCTTGAGAGGGTACTAGCTTTGATTTCTTTTCGTTTACTGTGTACCCTAGACATGTTAGTAATCTTTTTACAAACGCCAGATGCTGTAGTAGAATGTCCTTGTCCTCTGCTTGAATACGGCAGTCGTCCAAGTAAGGATATATTTGTATTCCTCTTTGTCTGCAAAATGCAATTACTGGTGCCAGGCATTTTGTGAATACCCTGGGTGCAGTAGATAAGCCAAAGGGCAGTGCAGAGAATTGGTAATGCATTGAGCCAGCTATAAATCTGCGGTATCTTCTGCACGATTGTCTGATTGGGACATGCAGGTATGCCTCTTTTAGGTCTAAAGTCACAAGCCAAGCCTTCTTGCCTAGCATGGGCAGAAGCTGTTGCAGAGTCAACATTTTTAATTTTGGAATATCCAGGAATGTGTTTAGAATAGACAGGTCCAGAATTGGTCTCCAGGCTTTGTCCTTTCTGGGCACCAAGAACAGTCTTGAGTAAAATCCTAGTCCCTGCTCTTGCTGCGGTACTCGCTGAATGGCCCTCATGTCCATGAGGGATGAAACTTGTTTTTGTGCCTCTGCCTATTGATTGTGTGGCAGGTCTGGCATACCGTTTGCCCTTGGCAGGGTGTGAAAATGGAACCTGTAGCCTTGTGACACTATATTCAAGACCCATTTGTCCTGGGCGATCATGTGCCAATTTTGTGAGAAAAGTGCTAGTTTTCCCCCTAAAGGAGCTGCCAGAAGATAAGTGCTTGGTGCTGGCAGGGGAAAGTCATTGAGACTGTTTCCTGTATGGCTGTGATTTATCTTCTCCGCTTTTGGAGGTAGAAGCACCCCATTGTTTAGACCTGTATGAGCCTTGTGGTTGGGATTTGCTTCTGGGGCGTCTGTATCTGCCTCTTTGTGGCCTGTCTGACACTGGAAAGGATCAATTCTTTGTAGACCAGTTCCTGCTAAATCTGGGAGGCTGTACCTGTAAGAAATCCTTGACTGTTTGCATAGATTTAGCTTTGTCCTCCATTTTCTACAACACCTCTTCTGCTTTAGCGCCAAACAAGGTATCATGCTGTAATGGAGCATCTAATAATTTTGCTTTAACATGATCAGGCAGATTCTGTTCCTTTAACCAAGCATGCCTCCTAATGACAGAACCCATAACAGTGGCCCTGCAGGAGGCCTCCAGAGAATCAAAACCACATTGCAAAGTATGCTTTCCCACTTGTTCAGCTGCATGCAATAAATCCTGCATTTCTTTTTCTGCACATTTAGAATTTATCATCATTTTCTGTTTAAGTAGTGACATAAGATATTTAAGCATATGAAACTGACAGTTTAAAGCCCTTACAGCCAAGGTAGCAGAAGTGTAAATCTTTTTCCCCCATCTGTCCAGGGCCCTTGAATCCCTATCAGAGGGGATAGGGTTTTTTGCAGTGGAAGCCTTGACCCCTTTGGGACCCTGAGAGATAGTTTTTGGGTCAGCAGCAGGGTTTTTATAAAGAAATTTATGTGAATCTGGAACCCTGTAGTATCTGTCTGGCTTAACAGGAGCTGGTGGTAGAGAGTCAGGAGTTAGACCGGACTCTGAAAATACATCATCGACAATGTCTAAAACAGGAGGAATAGCAAGGGGCCTGTGTTGAGGTAGTAAAAGAAAATCTCTGAGCCTTTTCTTAGATTCTGAGTAATCTTGGCTCTCCCAGTGGAAGTGCTCCCTCATAGTATGCAGTGTCTCCCCAAAAGAATAATCCTCAGGAGGGGAGGCTGAAGGGATAGATTCTTCAGCATCAGAATCCTCATAGGGAGGAAGAGAATATTCCTGTTCAGAAGAGGAATCAAAGGAAATGGAAACCTGATCTGAAGATTCATATTCTGTCTCTTGCCTAGGCCTCTTATCAGGAGGGGATGGGAACCACTGATCAATGTAATTAGGACTTCGGCCATTTTAAGCATCTGTTTTTTAGGCAAGGAGGCCTGCCCAGGGGAATGTTGTACTTGTTTCTTTGTCTTTAGAGGTACTTTACTCTTTGCCTTTGAAGCTGAAGTCGTGTTCTCATATAACTGTGTAGGCCTGAAAACACCCTCAGAAGCCGATGCCTGCTCAGCAGCTCCGGACCCATCGGAGGGAATAATTTCCGAGGATCCAATACCTTGAGTTTCCAGCGGCCTAGTCGGCTCCACGTGGAAGTCGGAAGCGGCCTGTGGCTCTGAGGTAGCGGGCGTCAGGGGCTGCGAAAGCGCCTCACTGAGAACCGGCGACTGGCTTAGCTGAAGCCTCGTCGTCAGTTTTGGACCTCGGATGCCTGTCCTTTTCTTTGTCTTTGCGCTTTTTATAGATTCCGGTAGTCAGCTGTTCCAATGGCATTATATAATTAAATCTTCTGCCAAAATAATGAAATGCAAAATCGTACAGACGCTTAATAGTGCATTGGTTAAATCTAGCACAAAACCGACAACTAGCAACGTCGTGGTCAGGGCCTAGGCAAGGAATACAGTAAGATTGAAAATCCTTATGAGGTATTTGCTTCCCACAAGAAATACAATTATTAACTTTTTCTGACATCGGTCTGGAGCAAGAAAAAAGTTTCCCCAATGGGGTACTTAGCTTTAATGAAGACTTCGGATCTGAAATTCAAACTTGAAAATCTCAGGAGTCGGCCGACCGGCACTTGCAAACTGCTTTTGCTTCGGGCACCACGTGGCAAGAAAGACTGGAGAAAATGGCATCAGCTGCATCGTTTATACCTCTGGCACACTGACGTCAGGGAGGAGGCGACAGCAACCGACACCGGACCAGGACTTTGGAATTCAGGCCGACTGCGGGTAGCCTGCCAGCAGGATAACCCAATTGTAATGACTGCAACAGTGAAACACGATGAACATCTTTCATCAATTATGCTAATGAAAGATGAAATAAAGATTAAGTGGTTGCATCCTTTTTTTCTAGACTTATCCAAAGCATTTGATATAGCTTCACAACATCCCATATTATTTGAGCTCTAGGAAGTAGGTCTCAACAGAAGCAAAGTCAACCAGTTTGAAAACTACCTTAGTTACCAGGTACAGAATGGAGCCTGGGTAGATGAGATCTCAAATCCTGAGGAAACATCAGGTGCACCTGAAGGTCCGATATTAGGACCACTACTCTAACTAAAGAAATATAAAGTTATTAAAGTTATCTATTTAATTTGTTTACCAGGAACGTCCGACTGGGGACAAGGGCCATTTTCAGGGGAGAAAAGATCCATACATACATACATAGCTACTTACATACATTTAACAGTATAGAACAATAAGGATGCACACACATATATATATGTTATTAACACTGTACAAAGGAAAATAATAAATAATATAATAATAATAATAATAATAATAATAGTAAATAGTTAAACAGCTACAATTCACAAATTTAACTTAATTTAACTTAAGTGGTTCAGTTCAGGATGGATATTAACAGCATATCAAGTCGTGAGCACAGTGTTATATACACAGCTTCTTTTCCCAGCAAACATAACCCAATATGCAGACAGTTCAACATTAACATATGCAGCCTCTTTAAGCAACTACAGCATTCCTTTACAAAAACTGAAAAATATCTTCAGCAATCTAAACTACTCCTAAATCCCAAGAAAACCAAGATAATGGTATTTTAATCCCAGTCCCAGTAATCAAACTACTGCAATTTAAAATTAGTGATATTACTAGACTTGACCTAGTACAAAACACACAACTACTAAGTATAATAACTGACAGCAGATTAAGATTTGATCAGCATATCCAATATGCTATTCAAAAAAAACTACTACTACTATGAACTAGGACTTCTTTAAAAAGTCAAATCCTTTTTTAACAGAACATGCATGCAAGACCATAGCTCAAACATATCTACTCCCTAGTCTCCTGCATGTCTGGCTACAGTCCTCATTCTCTTGGCTGGCCAAACTGCACCAACTGTATAATAAGATTGTAAAGTTTGCACGTACCCATATTAACTGAGCACATCACTGACTTGCACTTCAGTCCCTTAACTAGCTGGAGCTACATAATCTATTAGCTTACACTCACAATAAGACTGCCTACGATATCCTCTACAGCCCAAACAGATGCTCTGCCACCAGCCAGTTATTAACCTGGTACTCACCTCACAGAGAGCTATCTACACCGAATCAAAATACTTGCTCAGAAAGCTAAACATAATAATGATGACAGCCTGTTCTCTGTACCAAGTTGCAAAACTGTGGAACTCTCTCCCAACAAAGAGAAATATCTTATATCATCTACTATTTAAAACTACCTTTAAAACATAGCTAACACAATGGTCCTTTACTTTTAACATCCTCATTACTAAGCCCCCTTCTTAGTCTAATTAGCTCTCATCAACATTTTAAAATCTCAGTGAACTCTTACCTATCAACAAAACAATCCTGCTTTTGAATCATCACCACCTGTTGTTTGTGTACAAAGATTTCAGTGTGACTTTATATATGGATGGTAAAATAATGCTGAACATTCTTTTAGATATGAGTGACTTTAGGATGCAATAAATACTGTATAGTGTTTACTTATCATAGTGATCAACTGTTAAACTCCATCTAGCTCAGTGTTATGTAGTATCTTCTATTAGCTCATGCTAATTGACTGTGAAAAACTATGTAACATGGAGCTTTTCCCCCTTGGCCACATTTGAAAAGGGGCATTTCCCAGTAATAAGAGCTAATTAATTAATTAATTATGAATCCATCGATCCATCCATATATGAGAATGGATGCAAAACAGCAGACACATGCATTCACCATATCAAAAGATATTCAGATTTAGTAATATGTGACATATAACATTTGGGTACAGCCATACTACAAGCCTCTCACGTGGTTCTTCTGGACATCTCATTTCTCATCTCTCCACAATCCAACAGGGGATGGGGTTGGCAAAATGTTTAAAGTGTTTACCTCATAGATACAAGGCTTTGATTCTCACCACTGAGGGGAAACTGGCTGTGTTTAAAATGGCCTGCGAGAGTAGCTAGAATAGTACTTGCATATAAAGGCATATGTGATTGAGCCCTGTGCCATGACTATGTGTTAGACACACTCCAAAGATGCTAATTTTTTCTCATCATTTCTGCATGAATAAAAATGCACTAAACTAGAGTGCTATACAATGCTAAACTTGGTGGATTGCACAGTGTATTCTGGACTGGATGTAAAGAGAAGAGTGCTGTCTTACAAACTATCTCATTGTAAGATAAGGAGTCACATAAATATAGTTTTGTCAGAATAAATCCTACATAAACACAGTATTCTCTTTGCATGGGCCTAGAAATGCAGCCGCATTAAAGCAGGCCTATATATTAATTTCATATTTCACACTTTATATGCAGTTTCATTAAGTGCAGTTTCAATAGAAATGAATGTTTCAGAGAATGACACAAAGGAGCGCAGTGAAATAACCTTCAGGCCAAAGCACTGATAAGGATGAGATGTGCTAACAGTGTGTTTGGAACATCTTGTTACGAAAAAGACTGTAGACAGGCACCTGCAATAATTTCTTATTTATAGGGTACAAGGCTAGGGAAACAAGGTTAAAGAGTTGTACAGAACTTGTAGGAAATTTACAAGAGTTTAGTACTGAGAGATACTTGCATGACTCAAGTCAGTTCATACACTCACAAAGCTGAATAAATTCAGTTCAAATGACCAGCAGTTCAGATATACAAGTCAGATCAGAAGTCCAAAAACAACAGAAGACAGTGCAGTTTGTCTTAATTCTGCCATTAAAGAGGAAATAAACAATTCTGAGTTGGGTTATGAAAGGACAGTATAATTCATTTTTCAGAGCTACTGAAGTCTGAGTATTCAGTTTGCAATTCTTACCTACTATATGGTTCAGATCAGCAGCACTAAAAGACAGTTTCAGCAATATACGACTTGTTTGGATTTTAGTGGATTATATCTACCACCACTGTATGCTGCTACTACATAATAAACCATCTTTATCGAACCTCTAATGAGTAAAGACTTTTACTCTGAAAGGTACAAGAAGATTTGACCCATAAAGGAGAAGCTAAGATATATGGCACTTGTTCAGTACAGCTTTAGGTAACAAATATAAAGGAATCTAGTTCAGTGTTTACACTCATACTTCTACATCTGTTTATCATCTACTTTGAGGGCCTCTCTGCAATTGAAGTTAACAGCTGGACAGGATTTTAAACGTATTCCAAATGCCCCAAACATGGAAAGAACATGAAATGTAACTTCTACTACAAGCCATGAACAACATTTTTTTTAATTATATTCTTTTTGATACCCGATCCCCCAGTGATCTACTGGCCCACTTGTACCTTCTGGTGTGCGAGTTGTTTCCAGCCTATTAGATCTCCTGTAAGGTAACAGCCAGTCTCAGAGCTGTAATCCTGACAGCCATTAGAGCATTTTTAAATATGCTGCCAAGCCTAACCCCCCCTTTGATGACATGGGATGAAGGACCACCTATGACCTTGATAAGGAGCAGGCCTGCTCCCCTGACATGCTTCAGCAACAGCTACCATCCTGGTTAAGGTGAACCCACCCACATCCCCCCAGGGGCTGTTATCATCAGAGCAGCCTGCGTCACTCCCTTGGTACATCAGGTCACCAAAGGGACAAACGCGACTGCAATCCTGCTTTTCCAGGGGTGCATTTAAGTAAGTAACATCTCTAGCATAACCCGCCCCAGCTCTTTTAGCTTCCTGAGCCAGTCAATCTCAGATCATCTGGGTCACAGTCTGGGTTCTATCCATATGTGTCAAGGAGCTGGGGATTGATGGACAGCTTTTTAACAGCGTAATGCAAAAATAGTGATCTGAACTGTGGTGGTACTCACTGAAGACCAAGTTACCAAGGATCAAAGTCAACAATAGATGCATTCATAAAGCTAACACTAAAAGAAGCAACTTGAACCTTCACTTGCAAGCCCTCTAACTAACATGGTCAAAGGTCAACCATCTTTTAGCGGGAAAAGATGCTGCAAAGCATTACCAACATGGACAGCTTCTGGGTAGTCATGGGAATACCCAAAAAAGACAGATAACTGTCCTGTCTGTCATAAACTCAGTGAGGGTAGAACCAGAATTAGTGGATCTCAAAGGAACAAAAACATGCCATTCCATCTCAAATTTGACTAGTAAGAGAATATCAATCCTTGTTAATGAAAAAGGCAGAGCCTTTATTTCTTTAAAACTACATTTGTTTGACAGTAGGAGATAAGATTATTGTGGCGGCCCTTTAAGTGTCAAATCTCTCTCATTCCTCTGTCCCCTAGCATCTCATGTCCTCCTGAATGTCACCATGGATTTTTTTATGATCATACCCACTTCAGAAGGTCGTTCAGTGGGTAGACAGGCTTTTCTATGACCTTGGCAGATGCACAGTTTAGTTAGTCCTTACAATCTGCTGTCTATTCCCCTTCCGTTTTATACTGATTTTCTTCAAACCGCTTTCACTTGTGCTGTCCTCACTTTCCTCGTCATCCTGCCAACCTCCTTTTAATGTACTGACTTCATCTTCCTCCTTCCCACTTTTTGCATGCCCTCTCTTTAGCCTTAATTGCTAGCTTCTCAAATCTGCATAGCCATAGTGACCTTCTTCCCTTTTTTCCTTCTTCTTCAACCCACTGCCCAGGTAAAGTACTGTCTCTGACCAGTACAATAGCTTGCCCACTTCATCCATTTACTTTCAGTCTTCATCTCATCTGTGAAATTTAAGTAGTGCAAAACCTACTCACAACCATCACATGTGTCTTTGGTTTTACTCCCTCCCTTCTCCAAATCTAAACAATCCAATCATTTTGGTAAAGATAATATCCATTATATTATTCTTTTTGATATAGTTCCACATTACCTGACTGAATTCCCCCTCACTCCAGAAGACCCACATAACCTCCATTCCCTCTCTGACTCAAAGCTAAAAATATCCTATTGGCAAATTCTGTGTTATGGAATGTACACAATGACCCATGGTCTCATCCATTTACTATTCCTGCATCCATAATGTGTTAGCAGTGTGTTCTTTATGGGTCTTTTCAATGTATGCTTTTTATGATGCAAGAAGATGCTCTTGCATGGTTCAGTCTCCATATTACTTGTACACAGAAAAGACAGAAGTAATTTCACTCTGCATGCTATGCGAAGGCATGATAGGGGGAACTATGGGTACTGGGTTGTGCAGAGGAAGCCAGTGGGATGCAGGCAGGTGTCATGGAGTCATTTAGTCAGGGCTGGCATAAACATGTGGGTGTATCATGTCAAGAGGTTGAATAGTCATGCACAAAGCTATTATAGGAAAATGATGGGGGTGCCTAACTCAAAGTATTTGTCCCTGGTTCCAAAATTCCACTGCAGCCTAGTCAAGAACCCTTACAGTCTTGTTGCTGTTGGTTGTGTCTGAATCTCATACGATGTGGACTTCAGTGCATGTCAGAACACATGCACTGCAAAGGCTGAAACTTGCCTCCAACAGATGTGAGGGTCTTGCCCTTCTGCACTTGTTTCTCATATTTGGCTTTTAATGCCTAACTAAAAACATAAAGTTCCAGCTTAAGTGGCATTAATAAATACAACCTTTATACCCTAAGCAAACTCATTTCAATGCTATGCCAGTTGCCTCTTACATCTACCAAATGTCCCCTTCCCCTCCCTATATCTCCTATTGTTGGACCCTATGTCTCAATTGCTCTAATGCAATATGTCCAAATCATACTGAGACTTTCTTTCCCTTCCACTAATGCATACATAGTCAGCTCCTCCTGTCTCATTTCTTTCACATCCCTGACACCACTTTAGTAACTTGGCTTGCATTCATTCATGCAGCTTTATTACCCAATAACTGTGTGACCCCCAGACCTGTAAACAGTACTTCAGATGCTGTCTTGGCAGTATTCTGTAAACTAGACTTCCCTCTATGTAATCTTCTTCCCCTTCCTAGGTGCTTGCAGCACTTTATTCTCTCTTTCTTCACTGCCCCTACACACTGCATCGTGTGATTCAGCCTAGTAGTGATAAACATGGAATCTGTCTGCCTCTTAAACGTTATCCCAACTAAGATCATATATCTGCATAATTTTCTGCACTCATAAATACACGATCATTTTTTTTTGCAGTTCAATGGCAGACACTACAGGTTTCTCCAATATACAACCCTGATACTAATCTAAACATCAGCATGCAATCTCCACTTATCCTTACACTGCAATTTATGATGCAACCTTTAAGAGTATCAGCACCAACAATTAAATAGGTGGCACTCAGATGCTTACAGACTAGTCTCCTGGCAGTTTTTATCTGGTAAATGACCTTTTGTTCTGACAATCAGTTTCCACTCCTTTCCACTACTCGGTACAGAACTCTCCCCATGAACTTTAATTCTCATTCTCTAAGTCTCACTAATCAATGTCTTATTTACTGAATACTGCTGATGATCACCAAGACCCACTCCTCCAGCAGCATCTACTGCATATTGTATTTGCCACAATGTAGATGAGGGTTTGCGTTATGTAATCAAAGAGTTAGCATTTAGGGGTGTGATGGGTGCAATGAACCTTGCCTCTTGGAAAAAACATATTTAGTTTACCTTTTAAAAACTCAGGTAGCATGGTTAGTTATTCATATGGGGTTGTTTGTGTATATGTGTGGTTGTCTCCTGATGGCGTGATATCCAAGGTATTTGATGTGTGTGTGGTCTTTTTATTAGTGACACTGGGAATGGTTGGTAATCACAAAACCACAGAGTGTACAAAGTAGTTAGTATTATACTGCATCAACTGTTTTCCCATCTTTGTATTTGTGTGATTTCGGGGGAGGCATTTAGGGGTGTTAGAAGTGTAGTGAGCCTGGCCTCTTACAAAAACATTTATTTGTATGCTTTATTTTTACCTTTTAAAAATCATTCTACTGCCTCAGTTAGGGGCTGCTTATGTGTGTGCATGGCTGCTTCCTGACAACTTGATCACTAGTGCTTCTGATGATCGTGGTCTTTCTTTAGGAAGATTTGTGTATTAGCTGCTAAATATATGTTCAATGACAAGCCATCCTGGAAACCTGCAACATTAGCACAACTCCATATTCTGACTTTCCACCAAACTTTCTGTGAGGGGGTGCCAACATCCTAGCTGAGGTCTAAATACAGAACACTAGTAATAATCCTCTTGTAAGCCTCACCAATGAGCAAGACACAGAGCTGAATGCAGAAGAAATGGCACCACCTGCCAGGTGAAGCAGTGCTGTATTTCATTGGTCAGGTAAACACTGATGAAGTCCATCAAAACAGCATGCGCAACTGTTAACTTGACCATACCCTAAAGGGACGTGAGACTAACGGGCATATTACTACTTGTGCTGCCTTCAGAGACTAACCTTACCCAACAGAACTACCATTTGTAAGGTTTTCTCTCACCACTGCCTTCAGCAACCATTACCTCCTTTAACATCCTGGAACGCAGCACATCTAGACCTCGTGTGCATTTCATTCACACTTTTTCAGGCTAATGCATGAGCCAAAAGGTATTACCCTGTGTAAGCCAATACAGCGTGAATTCAAAATGAATCAGACAAGAAAAACTGCAGATTTTAGACGTGAGAAAGAGCTAATTTTATAACACATACATTTAGGAATCTAGGGAAGCTCAGGACTGAATGCATTTGTATGGGTTATGTATCTGCTACGATAGGCTGTGGAGTAAACTATGTGAAATGACAAGGTCCTTATATGTACATGAATTGATTTTTGTTCATCTTTTAAAGGAGTGTAATTTCAAACTGCCAGCTACTTCCTGTTCCCAAAAGGAAAGCTGATATATGATAGATCCATGCATACAAGCAATAGACAGAAGTTTACGCAGTTATGATTTATGCCCTTCATGCTGCTGGTACGGTGCACAAAGGTGTACATATCTGTGCATGAAAGCATACATAGCAGCTTATAAAAAACTTAGTCATGCAGTACCTTGAAGTAAGACTGGAATGGTCTCATTTCAAGAAGCTCTTTCTCAATTCTTCCTTTCATGCCAGGATACATCACATTTCCCCCTGTGAGGAAGACATTCTGGGCCAACTCATTCTGTTGCTCCTTGGAATATCTGTGGGAGACAAGGGCATACCATATAGTTTACAGTGCCTCAAAGACCAGTTTACTCATACCAATCTGTTATAAAAACAACCATTGCAGATCTACCCATGTATTTATTTACTATAGTTTGTTAATCTTAGTCCAACTAGGCAAGACCCATTTATTTATCGAGCAGATGTGGGGAGAAGAACTCCAATCATATGTGCATGGACAGCAGCATGGAATGCGAGGTATAAGCAGTACAAACAGCAAATACCTATCAATTACACAACAGAAATAAACAACCTATCAGTAATTACACAACATAAATAAAAGACCTATAAATACTTACACAACAGAAATAAAATACTGATCAATAATTACACAACAGAAATAAAATACCTAGCAATAATTATACACCAGAAATAAAATACTTATAAATAATTACATAACAGAAATAAAATACCTATCAATAATTACATAACAGAAATAAAATGAACTGCAGTTTATGCATTATAAACCCTTCAATTAGTACATATGTTGTGAGGAAACACTCAAAAGTCTTGGATGCGTGGGTATTTAATAACAGTATCTCAGAGTCTAAACAGCTAATTTTTTCAGCTATTACTAAGCTACCTCTCTCTATCACATAAGAGTTTTATCTAGTCAGAATAGAGATAGCGTTGTTAAACAGCTTTATTAGAGACTGAAATAGTGGTGATTGGTAACAGGACCTTACTAAACATAAACCTGTCATTACTAAGTGGATACCCACACAGATACAAGTGTTAAAGTAAACGAAAACAAGAAAACTGCTCAACCCAAACAGAATTAAGAAATAGTAAACATTAGAAAAATTACTCATGGAAAATCTAATTAATTCAAATTAGATGAAAATTGCTTTATACCATCAGTGACAGCATAACATTTCCGAAGCGTTTATTCATTTCTACGTAAAGATATCAAAACGAAAACCGTGTCTATCATAGGCTGCTGTATAGCACAGCTACACAAAATTTGTTTTGTGCTAACTTCCTTAAGCATTATCAGATGCCTTATTTATCTTCACAGGTGGCTATGCCAACAGGAATCTCACAACAATATGTGTTGCAAAGCTTTATGCCCAAGATTCTACTTAGTAGCCATAGCGATTATATATGCTACACAATCTTGCTGTACTTTTTGGTAAAACTTTAGTTAACACAGTTAAGAGAAGGACCTTTTGTTCATTCCTGTTTCCCAAGCACACAACTCTAACAATAACACAACTCCACGTGGACTTTCATCTCTCCCCATCTTCGGCAGATAATCCTCACTTTATGCATTACTTAGCTTTTTTTCCCCTTGAATTAAGAGAATATTTCCTTTGTATCACCCAAATGCTTGGTTAACCATGCAGCTCCCCTAAATCTGATGTAATTAAACAGTGACTCTAAGGTGGCTTATAATGTTTCATCAATGGCATTAACAGCTGCTATTTTGCCTTCACCATCTCTTCCTATTCTCCACATTAATCTCTGGTATCTCTACCAACCCATGTTCTTTTTAATACTTTTGTGCCGAATACCTGATTCGCTACAGCTGGAAGTGTGCTCAACATAGTGCTAAGTAGCACGGTCTTCTAGGCACCAATGTAAATCTGAAATTTCATTTACTGCAGATGTAGTTCCATATAACTGATGTGATGTGAGTGGATGCAGACAGAGCAACTGGAAAGCTTGTAGCACAGGGAAAGATGATCGACTTAGAGTAATGGGTGAAAAGGAGATAAGGACTGTGTAGCTGCCTATGGTATAGTATGTAATAAGGTGGAAAGGACTGCTCAGATGGATGCAGAATGGATGTCACAGCTATATTTGGCTTGGTCAGCCATGTGTTGAATAAACTATGAACTGCTTGAAGGCAGTAGGGCATCTAGAAGTCAGAGGAAAACAGTTCTAGGATTTAGGACACAGGACAAAAAAGGAATGGTCATTGCACAAAAGTTTGACTTTGGTGTGTCTAAACATAATGGCTGTGACTGAAGGTTGAGCTTAGTTCTCCAGCTACGTTTATGTAACAGTCTACTTCAGTTTAAATAAAGGGTGATTAACAGCCTACCTATTCTTTAACCTGCAGACACGTTTCTGAGAACAGTGCAATGGTGTTCTTACAGGGAAGTCACAGTTATGAACCTACAGATTTGATTTGTGGTAGTTTACAAGGATGACTGTTTTTTCTTGTTTGGATGAGGCTATCGAGACTGGAATGTTGTACTTCAGATGCAGAAGTAGAATTTCTTTGTCTATGACTGAACTCCTTGGCTATTGAGACTGGAATGTTGTACTTCAGATGCAGAAGTAGAATTTCTTTGTCTATGACTGAACTCCTTTCACATGACAGGAGTCATGATATTTTCCAAGACCAAAAGAGAAGTTTGTTAATTTTGGAGTCTTTTTGCTGAATGTGATGCTGGATGGTAAGTGGCTGCTGCTAATGAATACTCAGACAGATGGCTGGTCTTCTCAGAATCCACATTCTGATGAACAATCCAAAACAAAGATCCATGAATGCAAAAGGGATTTACCAGCTGACCAAAGATGTTTCAAATTATGACAACACATGTGAGATAAAACTGCTGGGCTGACTGTAGATTCCAAGTGAGTTACAAATAAAAACACTCCATCACCTCTCTTTTCCACAACACCCTTAGTTTCATCTATTTCATACTACAGATTACAGGGTTTTAAGGCAGCTACTTCAGTTAACTGTACTAAACTGGAGAATTCATGTTGGCTGTAGCAAAAATGACGCAGTGTATCAATTAACTGTTTTTATTTCTTTAGCTAATAACCTGAACTCTCCTCTGTTCCATTGTTAAAACATTTTCTATCATAAAGTCTGGGTTTTATGGTTAACTTGATGACCAACAAAAAGAATGACACTCCTACAAAAATATAAATAATGGGCTAAATATATATGTGTGTGTGTGTGTGTGTGTGTGTGTGTGTGTGTGCGCGTGTGTGTGTGTGTGTGTGTGTGTGTACATGTACATGCATGTGTGTGTACTTATGAATCACTACTTCACTAACTAACTTCACTTAAATGGACTAACTTCTAGTGCCTTCTCCACCACTAAGTGTACAAAAAGCTTTACAACTGAACCTGCCAAGTCAAAGGGAAAAATATATAGGATCATAGGATGTTACTAGGCTAATGGCCCTGGGGCCCTTACAAGCCTAGCCAACAGTTTATCCCCCAAAAATAACACCAGTCAGCACCTGTTGCCCCTGTCAATAAGGGACAAAGGTGGAACCCCTGGGACAAATTTATGGCTTCCCATCCACTCATCAAGGTTGCACTTGAAGATGTTCAGTGAGGTACTCTTTTAACATGTATGGGAAAGTCTATTCCAGAGACGGGCCGGCCAGAAGGTTTTGTTGATGTTGCATATTAGATTTAGGCCTATCGAGCAGGTAATGTGCGAGGAGTTAGACTTACGGATATGGAGCATCTCTAGCAGGGCAGGGTCCAATACTGCCTTGTAGGCGAGACACAGATCACCTCTGAGAAATCTATATGATACTGAGTAGAGTGATAGTGATTTAAGCCTGTCTGCATAGGGCAGGTGTTGGAGGCCATTGATTCTCTTTATGAGGTATTTCTGAGGCTTTTCCAGTTGGTGCAGGTGTTTGGAGAGGTACATACCAAACGGGGTGTTATACTCAATTACAGGTCTAATAAAGGAGGAGTACAGAGAGGTAATAACCTCCTTTTTTCTGGATGCAATCCCTTTACTGATGATATGAACCAAGTAAAAGGCTTTTCTGCCCACCGCTGCCACATGATGTTCGAAAGTGAGATTGTTGTCAACCTGAGTACCCAGGTCTCTCACCACAGGTTGTGTGCTTAGAGCGTTGCCATTGATGTGGTAATCAGTAGGGGCCGTGTTTTTGCCAAATGGTACAATAATCCATTTTTTTGCTTGTAACTTAAGGCCATGACTTTGGCACCAGTTATTTGCAGCTGTTTGACCCTCTTGTAGTATATTAACATCAATTGGGGTGTCAATGACAGCACGCAACTTACAGTTATCTGCAAACTTGGTCAGCCACAGGCCTTTTGTCTTTGTCTGAACCACTGAGAAGTATACGCAAACAGTGGGGGTCCCAGGACAGATCCCTGGGGAACACCACTAGTAACAGGTCTGCTGTCAGAGGTAGTGGCGCCGATTTTGAGCCTGTAGGTCATATATGTGAGCCAGTTGGCCACCCATCTGACTAGACAGGGATTAAAAACAAGTTGTGTTAGCTTTTCGATGATGCCCGAGTGGGGGATTGTGTCAAAGGTCTTGGTGACAGTCTCAAAGAAGTCAACTAGGTTCATTAGGCAAGATCTGTCCCTGATGAATCTGAATTGGGTGGAGTCACATGCTTAGAGATTGCCTGTGTCCTTGTTTACGACATCCATAATAATATGCTCCATGACTTTACAGATCAGACTTGTCAAGCTGATGGGCGATAGTTTCCCGGGTCAGTAGTGGCATCACCTTTGTGCAAGGGGATGACAATGGCAGTTCTCCACTTTGCTGGAATGATATAAATTTTTCAGTGCTAGAAGTGCTGATCCTAGTCTTCTTACTAATCCAGTTATCAAAGGGTTCAGCCATTCTAAACATCATGCCTAAAACACCAGCTTAAGTGTTTCTAGCAAATGCTAAGTTAGGTAAAAAATAACAATTTGCATATTTATATATATATATATATATATATATATATATATATATATATATATATATATATATCTTCAATTCAAAATATTAAGATGTCTTCAGAAAAAGGTATAAAGAACCACTGTAATGGAGCACCTGATACACAGAGTTTGGAAAACTTCACAGATGGAGGAGGGGTGGTTCTGAAGCTATCCCACGTGGGGCATCTCTGCTTCATTTCCTTTGATTAGAAGAACACCATGATGCATTGTTAAAACCAAAATTATAAAAATCTGACAAGGAAATCATAACCAGTAAAGGCTAGCAATGGCCATCAGATTGCCATATTTCACACTGATTGATTAGTGCAGGGGTCTGTCTTTCCAAAAACTGAAAGCACAGTTCTTGTTAGAAAACAGCAAACATATTTGTTTTGTTACATAGTGTAACTACCAGGACTTTACACACATTGAGACTCCCAAAATGATTAGTTGTTGAAGAAATTAAAAAAATATATAAATACAAATATATATATATATATATATATATATATATATATATATATAGATATATATATATATATGGGCAGAATCCTGAAAGCTCAATCCTGAAGCCCAAAAAAATGAGACCCAAAATCCAATCAAAATACTGAAAACACAAAATCCTGAAAACACACAGGATACTTATTCCAGCACAAGTACATGCAAAAAGAAATAAAACACAAACTATATTACTGTTTTGCAAGTATAAGCAGAGGGGCAAGCCCCTGCACCCCCACATGGGGGCTCTGGCCCCATTCCGCTACTACTTATATATATCAACTCCAAGATTGCACTTAGTGTGGTGAAGTGCACAGTAATATGTTTCTGTATGTACTTGTAGTGGAATATAGTAAGTGTTTGTATCCTGTGCGTTTTCAGGATTTTAAGTTTTCAGTATTTTGAATTTTCGATTTTGAACTTTCAGGATTTTGGTCTCAGGATTTTGGGAATATATATATATATATATATATATATATATATATATATGTATATATATATATATATATGTGTGTGTGTGTGTGTACATATATATATATATATATATATATATGTGTGTGTGTGTGTGTGTGTGTCTGTGTATATATATATATATATGTATATGTACATAGACACACACACACACACACACACACACACACACACACACACACACACACACACACACACACGTGTGTAAATGTGCACATATATATGGTGTTTAACTTTTCTGAAAAATGGCCTCTGATCAAAATACTTCCTGTTTAATGAAATAGCAATCCTCACCTTTCAAAGACATACTGCATAGTTTCTGGAAGACCTGCTTGCTCTTCTCCCATCAAGGATGGCTGGAAAATGATCTCTGGTGCCCTTATTCTCTCAGTACCAAGGAACAACTGGTGGTATTCTGCCAAGTTAAACACAGGCTGTAGGAAAATAAAAAACAAAGCAATAAATATTGCATAAAACTTCGGCACTTCTCTGTTGAGAATACAAAGTCCCTTTTCTGCTTTGGGCTTCATTAAAGCATTCTAGTGTTTAGTAATTTAATATTTATTTTACACAGCAGTCAAGACAGAGACAAATATGTGACTTCCTTGTAAGCGGTGAGAAGATAAACTATATGCAACAAATAAAAGCTATAAACAAGAACAGCGCAGAAATGAACACAGCAGCAAGTTTTTGCACACACAAAGAAGCAAGGCCAATGCCATATTCTTTTAATATACCTTGCATACATTTAGAACATCTTAATCCAATATTAACAGACAAAATGTAAGAAATAACAGAAAGCTGTTCTGTTGTAATCTGCATTTACTCTAGTGTCATAGGCTGCCATTCTGAGCTAGGTAGCAAACCTTTATTATACAAAAAGTGGAATACGGAATGGCACAGCTCAGGTGAGTGTAGTCAGGGCTATGCCAGCCTTAACTTTATTCCAGCAGAGAATTAATACTATATGCCTAAAAAATCTTTATTCTACTACTAGGCGCATATCATTCAAAAGATTAATGTAGGAGAATGTGTAGACTGACTGATAATTATTTCTGATGGAGGTTCAAAGACATTTTGCCCAAACAACTCTTGCTGACAGTGGAGTTTTCTCTTTCTCCACTGCTGTACAACCTCGGAATAGGTAAAAATAAATGTGGGGACAGTATGAGGGTATCCTCCCACATAAGTGGTGCAGGGGGAGGTCCAAACAAAATTACCTTTGAGGTTCACTGTAAGTTGTTTTGGCATTCTTTCTATTAGTACTCAGTGTGCGAGTTATTAATAACAGCCACGTGACTACACAATTCAAGTGTTTCAACTGACATCTCAAGTGGGACATCCTACTTCAAATTCAAATCAACAAAGAACCAACTTTCATGTAGCAGAATATCAACAAAGCACCAACTTTCATGTAGCAGAATATCAACAAAGAACCAACTTTCATGTAGCAGAATATCAACAAAGAACCAACTTTCATGTAGCAGAATGCCCCGGAATGGAGAAGACACAGGAATTCATTTCTTACTGCTACAGAGGGACTGAAAAGATTAATACCTTTTTAGGCTTTGATTTGTCATACAAATCTTAGAATACATTTTCAAAGGGGTTACATTTTACACAAGCAACAGTATGCATACTAGAAGAAATACAATGTAAACTACTTAGGTTTAGCAGAAAAATTAGATTAAAAGACTTGATAGTCTGATGGATATTTCTTTGTACGATGTTCTCCTTTTTTCTAAAACAAAGTGTTATCTGACAGAAAATTTTTGATGCTACTGATTTGTTTTGTTAGGTGATGGCTACCAGCAGTTTGTTATGAATATCAGACAAACCACATTATTGATATATTTGAGAAACTTTGTTGGGCAAATATTAAGAAATGCTTTTTTACACACATTATAAAAAGATTGTCCCTTAGTTTGCTTGAGTGGTTTAATATGAAGCATCCTCAAACTATTAAAAAAAAAATCAAAGAGTGATGTGTAAGACAAGCAAATGAAGCAAGGCAGAGGGCATTAAATTGGGCTGATTATTTACAGATTTGTAACACTATTATAAATTATATTTTGAATACAAATTGTTACTCCATAATATGTTGAAAAAAAGAAATCGGGGAACTGTTGGCTCCACAAGATAAAGGTTATTGGATTTTTTTAACCAAAGAGAGTTTGAAACAGCTTTACATTTCCTGTTCTCGAGATGACATATTCTATTCAATCCTCAAAAAGTACAAAAATTGGGTGAACCCACAGGAGACAAGGTGGGACTCAGTTTAAAAGAGCTTGGTTGATAGAAATAATATGCTTCTTAAAGACATGTTGTGTTCAATAAAGTTACCCAACTGCGGTGGAATCAATGGTGCTCCTTGCAGCAGTGCAACTTGATCTGTTCGGTTAAGGCAAGTTGTGCTGCCCGGACGTGAGATTCATAGACATGCTTACTCTGCATAACAATGAATCACATTAACAGCTAAATTACATTTCTAGGAAACAACAGTGCCAATTAACTGCTTAGGTGAGTGCCTAGGAAATACGGGCATCCTTCTATGCCTGTCTGTATGTATATATAAATACATATATACATATATATATATATATATATATATATATATATATATATATATATATATATCTGCACACACACACACATAAATATATACATACATACACCCACCCACATGCACATGTGTGTTTAGACTAAATCCAGAAGACAACACGTGACACAACAGTACTGTTCTGGCTGAAGTTGTGACACTGGAGGAGAGGACTGAGTGGAATTGCAACACTTTGTATTACAGTTTTTATTAACAGTGGATGCAAAGCACATACACACACTAACACACAAAAAAAATGTTGACTTGTAAAAAAAATCAGCTGTACAAATATAAACTCTACATCATGTGGTATGTGTTGTGAATAAGCAACTGTATAAACTGCTGTAAACTGCCTTTCTTGGCTATACAACTATATTTGTATGAAAACTATACTACAGTATATAAACACCAGACGTACAGTGTTCTGCTTGTGGAGCTTTTCTCCCCTGAACTTCGATGAAAAGAGGCCCCCGGTCGATTCACTATCTTGGCCAACAAATGTAACAGACCAACTATGTATTGTAAAGAAATGCTGGAAACTGTCTGCTGGTTTTACTTTTAAATGCATATACAGTGGATACAAAAAGTGTACACACCCCTGTTAAAATGCCAGGTTTTTGTGATATAAAAAAATGAGACCACAATAAACAATTTCAAAACTTTTCCCACATTTTATGTGACCTATAACCTGTACAATTCAATTGAAAAACAAACAAATCTGTTAGGGGAAAAATATAAAAAAATAAAAAATGTACATTACGCTGGTTGCTTAAGTGTGCACACCCTTAAACTAATACTTTGTTGAAGCACCTTTTGATTTAATTACAGCAATCAGTCTTCTTGGGTACACACCTGCCATCAATTAGAGAGACTCTGATTAACCCCAAATAAAGTTCAACTGTCCTAGTAGGATTTTCCTGACATTTACTCAGTTGCCTGCTACAGCACAAGCCATGGTTCGCAGAGAGCTTACAAAGAATCAAAGGGATCTCATTGTTGAAAGGTATCAGTCAGAAGAAGGGTACAAAAAATTTCCACAGCATTGGATATACCATGGAACACAGAGAAGACAGTCATCAAAAAGTGGAGAAAATATGGGACAACAGTGACGTTGCAAAGAACTGGACGTCCCTCCAAAATTGATGAAAAGACAAGATGAAATCTGTGGTCAGGGAGGCTGCCAAGAGACCTTTAGCAACACTGAAGCAGCTGCATGAATTTCTGGCAAGTACTAGTTCTGTACTACATGTGGGAAAATGTGTTACGGTCTGATGAGACCAAGGTTGAACTTTTTGGCCACAATTCCAAAAGGTATGTTTGGTGCAAAAACAATACTTCGCATCACCAAAAGATCACCATCCCCACAGTGAAGCATGGTGGTGGCAGTATCATGCTTTGGGGTTGCTTTTCTTCAGCTGGAACTGGGCTTTAGTCAAGGTGGATGGAATTATGAACACTTCCACTCACTTTTGGCCCAAAACCTTCAGGCGTCTACTAGAAAGATGAAGATGATTATGAAGATGAAGAGGAATTTCACCTTTCAACATGACAATGACCCCAAGCATACATCCAAATCAACAAAAGAATGGCTTCACCAGAAGAAAATTAAAGTTTTGGAATGGCCCAGCCAGAGCCCAGACCTAAATATAATAGAAAATCTGTGGGATGACCTGAAGAGGGCTGTGCACAAGAGATTCCCTCGCAATCTGACAAATCTGGAGTGCTTTTGCAAGGAAGAGTGGGCAAATATTGCCAAGTCAAGATGTGCCATGCTGACAGACTCCTTCCCAAGAAGACTGAGTGCTGTAATTAAATCAAAAGGTGTTTCAACAAAGTATTACTTTAAGGGTGTGCACATTTATGCAACCAGCTCATTGTACATTTTTTATTTTTTATATATTTTCCCTCAACAGATTTGTTTGTTTTTCAATTGAATTGTACAATGCCCTAGGGCAGACAGCCTAGTATGAACCTATGAACCTATAGGTCACATTAAAGGTGGGGATAGTTTTGAAAAGATTTATGTGCTCTCATTTTTTTACATCACAAAAACCTGGCATTTTAACAGGGGTGTGTACACTTTTTATATCTACTGTAGCTAAGCAGTCTGACTATTAAACTGGTTCTCTTGTGCTAAGGTTTGACAGCCATCAACACAAATGTCAAACAGAAGCATATGGCAGCTATCTATCTGGAGATGTGACATTCTGTCCTGCATTCTATCAGACCAGATATCAATATAGCATTCCACTGAGCTGCTCATCTCTGATTTTGGCCTTGATGTCAGTTATTGGGGGTGTGGGCATACCTCATAGCACAGGAATCAGTGACAAATGGTGGGTGGGCAAAGGTATAAAATAAGGGACATATTTTATATAATGCACTTATAAACTCAGAAAGTTGCTAAAGTAACAGGTTTGGCATTAGCATGCAGTTTTTGAAGGACAACCAACCATAACGAACACTGAGCAAACTCAGCAAAAGTAAGAAAATAAAAAACAACACCAGGCTTCGATCCAAATATTTAATACACTTTAGCGCCTCAGCAAAATAGCCTTCAAGAAGTGATACAAAATACAGCAAAAAATCTTCCTTTTATATACCAACCCATCATCAATTAACAAATAATTAAACAATAAAACAAACACTTCCAATCTAGCTCCAGATTAAGTCCTACTGGAGAAGGGTGTTGTATTTTAAAATATACACTGCTTCTGTGAAAAGCAACATATTTTTTAATAACCTTTCATCACCAGTTTTTAAAAAAACTTTTGCCAAAATAGTTGCCTGTAATAGAGTACAATTCCCATCATGTTTCTCAAAAAAGTGCATAGCTATAGAACTTTCCATTCTGTTCTTTTTTATGTCTCTAATGTGCTCTTGTACTCGCACCTTAAACTTTTACTTTGTCCTATATAATAAAGATTACAAGGGCACCTCAAACAGTAAATAATACCTTTTGTATTACACCCATAGCTACCATTCACCATAAACTTCTTATGTAAAAGCAGGCACAATATGTCTACATATACTACAATTATTGCATGCTACTGTACCATTTAATCTAGAGGACCTAACTAAATTGACATCCGGTAATATAAAATAAGTCTTAACTAATATGTCTTTTAAATGCTATCCCCTCTTATATGACATACATATTTTTTTACAAATAATTTTTGTAACAATACATAATTTTGTAAAAAATTCCAATAATGAACAATAACTTTATTAACTTCTTCACTTAAAATATTATATGTAGTTACAAAGAATACTTAATTTTCTTCATTCTTTTTGGTTCGCTTAACATTTAATGTGCCTCCTCTTTCTTTAGTACGATTAATTTTTTCAACTTCCCTATTTAAAATTTTCTTATCATAACCCCTTTGTATAAACATTGCCATTGTTTGTTTTATTTCCTTCTGTAAATCTGTACTATTATTACAGATTCTACAGACTCTTAACAGTTCCCCATAAGGTAATGCTTGAACTGTGTGTGCTGGATGACAAGTAGTACCATGTAAAAATTGACTACCATCCATACATTTTCAATGAATGGAAGTTTTAATAAACTGATCTTGATCCCCACACAAACATAGATCCAAAAAATTCACTGAAGTCCCACAATGTAGTCCATCAAACTGCAATCCATACTCATTATTATGCAAATCCTTTACAAATTCATAAACATATTGTTTTCCATTTTCACATAAAAATATTAAATCATCAATATATCGAAAATAAAATATAACATATTGTTGAAAAAAACAATGTTTGTACACATAATCCATTTCAAATTTTCCCATCAATAAATTTGCATGCATGGGGGCAAATGGGGGCAAAGGATGCCCCCATGGCTGTCCCTTGTAATTGATGGTATATTATATTATTAAAACTAAAAAAATTATTAAGAAGACAAAATTGTAACATTTCTACGATAAAGTTACATACTGGAGTATCTTCCAAAAAATATTGTACAGCTGCAATTCCATCTTTATGTTTGATACTAGTATACAAACTTTTTATGTCCAAGGATATCTAATACATATGCGGATTCCAATGGACAGTTTGTATTTTCTGCAGAAAGTCAAAAGAGTCCCTGATATAGGATTGCAGTCTGGCCACATACGGAAACACGGAATTATGTAAAATAATTCCTATATTATGCAGAAAGTAATTAACTGCTGACACTATAGGTCTCCCCGGAGGGTTTATTTCGTCTTTATGTACTTTGGGCAAGCAGTCGAATATGGCCATACATATTCTTTCAAAATCACATTCTTTCTTGGCCATATGTTCTGTAATATATCCCAATCGATACCCCTTATTTAACAATTGTCTAAATTCTTCTACTGCTTCATAATACATTTCCATGCTGCTAACTTCATACACAGTTTTATTCTGTAAATGCTCCATACACATATAAAGATATTGTGTATGGTGCATTACTACAATTTTATTACCCTTGTCCGAGGGTTTAACAATTAAATCCTTCCTTATGGCCAAATTCTGCAGTGACGTCCATTCTTGTTTTGTTAAATTATAACTTATTTTACGCTTCTCTGCAGAAACATTAGAATACAGCTGCTCTACAGCAAACTTCACCATTTATGTAAAGATTTTAACAGATTCACTTGTGTAGGGGGGGATAAACATACTTTTAAAGCACACATTCCTATCATTTAACAAACAATAAGCATTTTCAGTCATTTCTAAATCATCTACGTCAGAAACACATGAATAAAAACTTTCCTCATCACTTGCATATTCATTTTCATCACTGACATTTTCAGAGGTATTATGAAATGCAAAAAAAAATTTAAATGCAGTTTTCATACTAATTAAAAAAATTCTTGTTTCATTACATGTAGCCTAGGCATAACTGTCAGAATACATTTCAAACCAAAATTTAAAACATTCACTTGTTCCTGTGTCAAGGAACAACCTGTTAAATCAACAACACAATTATGAGGAACAAAATCACTGGCATCTACCTCGTTTAGGCATCTGCCTGTGCCTGAAGTATAAGGCCATGTCCAACCCGGAATTAAGGGACATGCTGCACCTCAAAAAATCCAAATCCCATCGAGCTACAGAGACTTGAACCTCAGCACTGAAATAAATAGGACATGCTGGAGGGACAGATTCATAACCCAGAGGCTCCCTTCACTCTGGAATAAAATCCCAGTCCAGGTTAGGCAGAGTCCCTCACTGACTCTCTTCAAGAGGAATCTTGATGAGTGGATGGGAGATCGTAGGTTTACCCCGGGTATCACTTCTGTGTCACTGTTAGACAGAGGCACAGTATACTAACCTCGAAAAAGGGCATAGCAAAATTAATTTAAAATGGGTGTCGAAAGCCAAACATACTCTGGCTAGGCTTATAAATGCCCTAGGGCAGATAGCCTAGTATGAACCTATGAACCTATGCTTAAAATGTCCATCCACTGATTGCTGCTGTCCCTGAAAAGTTCCTCGCTTTTTGTAGTTCTTCCCTGCTTCACCGTTGTTATGAAAACTTTATTCATGTAAAACCGGCTCTTGGGCAGCTGGAAGAGGGGGTAACATCTGGTTGTCTGAGTCTGTTGTGTATCCTGTTCCTTCCAAAGAGGCAGAAAATACAGTCAAATGTTTCCATTTGCCTTCATTATTACGGCGACCATTGGGTTGGTGCTTAAATTTCTTGTTATTAAAGCACCACAAAAATGCTTTCCCATTATTATAGTCCCGAATATCACGTTTCATTTTCCCCAGTTTACCATATATTTGCTCTTTTTCAAATTTACTTAATTTTTCTTGCATGTTTTTAAACACCTCTGTCATTTTCACTGGTCCAATATTACCCAAAATTTCATTATGTGTTTTGGATATTTCTTCCTTCAGTTTAAGTTGTTGTGTCTGATCTCACTCTATGAGGATGGCTACCCATTCCGTTGCACATTTATGTGCTACCGATAGCCATCTATCTCTGAAGGCTTTATCAATAGGGTCAGAAATGTCAAAGGGAGTAGTGGGACTTTTGAAACTTCTAAGTCCCCTAGGTGAAATATCCAATTCAACATAACGTTGTAATCCCAATAAATTGAAATGGCACCTTGTCTCTTTAAAAATTAGTCTGTCCATATGATCTATGGACGACTGAACGTCTGATGGCAAATTGGACATATTGGTTTGACCAACATCGGCAAACAGATTATTGGTCCTTTGAGCTGTCTTTTCAAAAAACTGTTTCACCACATTAAGGGATAAATTCTCACCGAACTGTGTATCAGGCACTGCACCCTGATGTCCTCCCTCAACTTTGTTGACCCGATTCATCTGCGTAGTTAGAGTCTCAGACCCCCAAGTCAAGGATGATCCATTATAACCCAAAGTAGAAGTCAATGCCAAAGAATCCTCACAAAATACTCTGGGAAGATTAGTAGAAGGAACTGTAGCCATAAAAAAAACTATAGATAACCAACCACAATGAACACTGAGCAAACTTAGCAAAAGTAAGAAAATAAAAAACAACACCAGGCTTCGATCCAAATATTTAATACACTTTAGCGCCTCAGCAAAATAGCCTTCAAGAAGTGATACAAAATACATAAAAAAATCTTCCCTTTATATACCAACCCGTCATCAATTAACAAATAATTAAACAATAAAACAATTAAATTAAACACTTCCAATCTAGCTCCAGATTAAGTCCTACTGGAGCAAGAGTGTTGCATTTTAAAATATAAATTGCTTCTTTGAAAAGCAGCATATTTTTCAACAACCTTTCATCACCAGTTTTTAAAAAAACTTTCTCCAAAATAGTTGCCTGTAATAGAGTACAATTCCCATCATGTTTCTCAAAAAAGTGCATAGCTATAGAACTTTCCATTCTATTCTTTTTTATATCTCTAATGTGCTCTTTTACTCGCACCTTAAACTTTCTTTTACTTTGTCCTATATAAAAAGATTGCAAGGGCACCTCAAACAGTAAATAATACCTTCTGTATTACACCCATAGCTACCATTCACTATAAACTTCTTTTTATTTATCTCAGTAAAAGCAGGCACAATATGTCTACATATACTACAATTATTGCATGCTATTGTACCATTTAATCTAGGGGACCTAACTAAATTGACATCCGGTAATATAAAATAAGTCTTAACTAACATGTCTTTTAAATTCTGCCCCCTCTTATATGACATACATACTTTTTACAAATATTTTTTTGTAACAATACATCATTTTATAAAAAATTCCAATAATGAACAATAACTTTATTAAATTCTTCACTTAAAATATATGTAGTTACAAAAAATATTTTATTTTCTTCATTCTTTTTGGTTCGCTTAACATTTAATGTGCCTCCTCTTTCTCTTTTTGAAGGACAGTCTGATATCCAGTGTCTGTCATTATTTATTGACTGGAGTCGTCATTATGAGCAACAGACCAAAAATGTAAATATAAATCAAAAATCTGGACATTCTGTGAAACTCTGGACATCTGACAGGTATAGTGGTTATTGTGATGGGGGTGTTAGAACTGCAGCCATGAAAACACACACACACACACACACACACACACACACACACACGCACACGCACGCACACACACACGCACACGCACACACATACACACAGTCACATACATACATACAGACCACCTAGCACATACGTTCTCATACACACACTGCAAAGCAATACTTATGTCTACCAGCAATCTGAACAACACACTTACACCCTTTCTGCTTTGCTCTGCCAGATCTTGCTTTTTATTGATGTCTATGAATCACTATGCCACATAAACGTCCTTGCAGAGTACTGCACAGGGATGATCAATAACATGATTTTTATCGGCCATGCCCAGAGGCTACTGTATTTACATGCAGCTCTATTAAGACTTCACTGTTCTGTAAAGTACAACTATGCTAGTGAACAAGGACTCTCCTACGAATTACAAACTGCAGAGTGCAAACCTTCTTGTCTGGTTTTGTGTAGAAAGAAACCACCCTATTCCATAATTTTTACACGTGGTCCTGACAAATGTCACCATTTCTCTCAATTCAGAGCCATTCTCCTGCCTTCTTTGACAGTAATGCTCTTGTCTCATGTCTTCTTTTATGTAATCCACCCATCACTCAATCACTCAGCTGGATATTCTTGCCTTCTTTCGGTCACTTCCAAATCTGCTTTACCAAACTGTCTTCTACTTTCCTGCTCATGGTCCAAAACTACTGTAACCTGTCCTTCTTGAACTTGTCTACGACTAGGACTACTTTAGCTTCTGCTTCGATCTCTTCCTTCCTTTGTCTATCCAACACTGACCATCCTACTACACATCACGGGCACGTCATTTCTGCCATCTCAAGCTTCTCAGGCTTCTGTGCCATACAGAAGCACCCTTTATATCATTGTTCCGTGCACCTTACTTTTCAACTTCTTTGGCATTCATTGTGCCAGTAGGCAAAATATATTATGATGTCAAAAACATAATACACCAATATTCCTAAAGACCTAAGCCAAAAATTGTAGGAGATATTATGGAGGAAGGGTTCGCAAGCTATCGTTTTCAGTTTATTTCACATTTTTACCTGCCCTACAGTATTTTTCATTTTAGAAAAAGGCATTCTCTTCACAAAAAAAAAACACTGCGATGGCAGCATCATCTGTTCCATCTTACATTAACATATTCATATTTTACTTCAAGAACAATTTCATCTGTGATACTAATTTCTTTGTAAAGCATGTGATGTTATTCCTGAGGTACAGGGACACTTTACTGTTTGTAATCAAGGGAGATATTGTAGGATTTGTGAAATTTATGATAAACTCAAAGGTCATTTCTTTTATATTTAGCATACACGGGTCGTGGTTAAGGACTTACAGGCAACATTAACTGGGGAAATTGAGAAGCACATTATTTAGAAAGGTTAACTCAAAATATAATTTGTCACATGTTCCATCTTTCTCATCTACTGAAATCTACTCATATTGAAACACTATAAAGAAAGGCAAAATATGACTGATGATCATTCTTTTGATTGTCATTTTTTTGAGTTGTCTTGTTTCACTGATTCATCCATACAGTCTACCTCATTTCCCCAGGTCCATCTCACGTTGTATCAGCACTCCAATCTATCCCTGGTATATACTGATTTACATGTTGGAGCTGTCATGGAACCTCATGCCGGGGGGGGGGGGGTTGTGCTATCTACCTTTGGTGGGTTTTTTTTTTACTTTACAGCTTACTCTTGTTGCTTGGGAGAAAAAACATCGTAGCACTGGATGTCCATAGTCATGTAGGCATTCCCCCTGACGATCTCTGATGAAGTCTGGAGATGTCATCAGGAGGATGTGGTTCAAAGAGCAGAAGAGGATGGTGACATGACTGAGCTACTACGCAGTTGGGGTGTGATGATGCATGCCCACCTTCAGATATAACCATGTGACTGCATGGAGTGGGGATGCAACAAGAGTATAAACACAGAATATAGCCTCAGGCAATAAAACAACCAGGGCAAAAAGAAAAAAAATGAGAAAAAACACGGTAGCACTGATGTAACACAGCAGAATATCATATCCAATTTATTGTAAGTAAGCACTTTCAAGGGTACACCTCTTCATCAGACCTAGATAAAAATGACTTAAAACAACCACATTAAATAGTATTCCAATTAACACTAATTACTTCAATTAAAATCAATTAAATTATTTAAAGCCATACTTAACATTTTTAAAAATATCACAGCATACATAAACTAAGAACTAGTGTCTCAACTGTCTCACTTTCAGGAAAGGTTTAATGGAGACCATATTATTCAAAGCAGGCGCTTTATCAGCGCGCAGTAACATAATCCATTTTTGTTCAGCCGCCTCAGTAATATTCCTCATATCTCCTCCCCTTTTTCTGACTGCAAGTATTTCCAAGACCAGAAACATAAACATGCTCACTACCTTCATTCTTGATGTGCCATGCACCTGGTTTGAATAATATGGTCTCCATTAAACCTTTCCTGAAAGCAAGACAGCTGAGACACCAGTTTTTAGTTTATGTATGCTGTGATATTTAATAATTTGTTTTTAATAGAAGTAATTAATGTTAATTGGAATACTATTTAATGTGGTTGTTTTAAGTCATTTTTATCTAAGTCTGATGAAGAAGTGAACCCTTGAAGGCGCTTACTTATAACAAATTGGATATTCTGCTGTGTTACATCCAGTGCTACGGTGTCTGATGAAGAGGTGAACCCTTGAAAGCGCTTACTTACAATAAACTGGACATTCTGCTGTGTTACATCCAATACTACCGTGTTTTTTCTCATTTGTTTCTTTTTGCCCTGGTTGTTTTATTGCCTGAGGCTATATTCTTTGTTTATACTCTTGTTGCATCCCCCTCCATGCGGTCACATGGTTATATCTGAAAGGCAGGCATGCTTCATCACATCCCAACTGCGTAGTAGCTCAATCATGTCCCCATCCTATTCTGCTCTTTGGACCACATCCTCCTGATGACATCTCCGGACTTCATCAGAAATCATCAGGGGGAATGCCTACATGACTATGGAATTTTTGCCATTCTCCATCCCACCCTGCCAGTGCCTCAAGCTCATGAGCCACTAATTAAACTCTTTTGGCTTGGGCCAGAGCGAAGGCTTTATCCTTCTATGACACAGTGCTGCTTCAACTTTGATTATGCTGACAGACAGAGATTTTACCAAATGCCTGTTGAAGAGAGATTAATGCACATAAATATTCCTGGAAACTAAAAATGGTTTCACAAGCACTAAATGTGGCTTAGATGAAAGAAAATCTTTGAAGTATCCCTTATTTTTCTGCAACTAGATTTTCATATTTTCTGAAGAAATCGGATCAAAGTCAGTAATCACAGACGACTACTGAAGTATGCTGTCACTGTCTTACATTTCTCAGTATACTATTCTAACTCACAGATACCCTCTTTACTGCTTGAAACAGACACTGTGCTTTAGGCTATGAGTTTCGGTGTGCCACACAAAAGTGCAATACTTTTGCGGTGCTGAAGTCTATGAAAACAATCTTCCTGGTGTGCAGTCCAGTTGCAGGACTTGCGTGGTATGGAATTCACAGTGGCCCTAACTATGCAACTGCTAGGCAGAGCAGGGATATAAAGCAGTAAGAGTTCATGGCATTCTTATAGCACACATCTGTTTGCTTCAATGGTGGGAATCTAAGCAGGGTAAAATGGAGCTGCTTCAACCTGCTCAGACAGGCAGAGTAGGTAGATCATAAGGTCATGGTGCAAGTGAATGGGAGTGTATGCATGTGTATGTCTGAGTGACACTGTGTGGGTGAGTATAATGGTACAGTGTGAGTGGGTCAAAGTGTCTGTGCATGAATGGCTTGTGCGTGTTTGTGTGTGGCATACAAGCACGTGTGGGAGTGTCTGTGTGTGTGTGTGTGTGTGTGTGTGTGTGTGTGTGTGTGTGTGTGTGTGTGTGTGTGTGTGTGAAGTGTGAATGTGAATATGCGTGTCTTTAGGGGAATGCTAGTGCATGTGTATGGGTTTGTAAATACCTGCACTACATACTGAGGTAATAATTTGTTGCCCTTTCAGGAATGTGAATGACTATGAATCTCTAACAGGACTATTGTGCAACTCAGAACACTGGTGCAGGGCGAGCTGCACTGCAACATAAGTTACTCTCAAAAACAGCCAAAATTAAGCAATTCTGATACATTTTGTTGTTTGATGAGAAGTTTTGACTCCTTTTACTATTCTCTGTTTTTCTTATAACTTACAAATGTTGGTGAAATGTTGTTGTCTAAAATTTCTACAGGGCAAAGTCATATTCACAGGAAAAGGACATTCCCCACTGCCAAGTATTATGCTCAAATACATTTAGAATTAATAATCATACATTGTGTTTTGGTTGGCATTACAAATATAACACCCTGTGGTTTATAGTACACATTGTGATTGTACTGAAAGTCTGGGGTATACTGCTCGGACCAGGGCAACAGTGAAAAATTCAATTCCAAGAACATTTTTAATTACATCAAGAATGTTAATCCTCTGAGCTCCTCTGCATGCCAAAGAAGAAAACAAAGGTCTAGCATAGTCTTTTAGATTATGAGTTCTTGAATCTCTGATTTTACCTAGGGGAGATATCACTGTGGTGCTAAACAAATTAGAAGACAGGCATATTCTTAAATTTCACTGTTTTTTTTCCTGGAGGACTTAATTTTGATTTAGAATGGCAGTATTTAATTCTAACATTCATTTTATACTTCCTTGTGAGTCTGCAGTGTTAAAACAATGTCACCTACACTTGAGAGCAGACATTCTGCATTTTTCAGAGCTGATCACTACCTGCAACTTGACATCATGACACTGTTTTGCTGAGGTCACTACCAGACTAGAAACAACAAAAACTAAACTATTGTTTTCAAGAGTTAGCTGTTCAAAAAAAATCTTCATTTGAAGAACAGTGATCAATTATATTGCCACACTTAACAGATAAACTGTATTCATTTGTTGCCAATGAAAAGGTGCTTTTGTTTATTTAACACAAATTAAGCATGGCTACAAACTAACAGATGGATGCCACTTACCTTTATAAGCTCTTTGAAGGGGAAACTTTCAATCACTCATGACACCTAGCAAAGCTAATGACTCAAAACAAATGTAATGACGTTCTCAATCTTCAAGTGTATCCAGGGTGGGAGTGAGAGTCTAGAATTTTTATTGTGACAAACAGACACAGTTCTGTTGTGATAATCAAATAAAGTACAGGTACAGCTACTGGTTGCATACACCTAATAATGACAGAAATGAAAAATGGGATATAAACAGAAAAGGTTCAGTTTCTAGTACCTTACTGAAAGGCTGCATACCATTAATTCGCAAATGGCTGCAACAGTCAATACTGTGGCTTTATTCTAGCACTGCACACTATAGTGTTTTAGTCATACAAATGCAATCATAAGCAAGCTGTAGATCAAATCACAGTTTTCATACTTTTAAGTGATGACTTTTGTTTCAAAAGTAAGGTGAAGTCGTTGCACAGTACTGAGAAAAGGCACTAATTTGTCACATTCGGAGATATAGCTTGGATGAAAGATCAGTACTGTTCTAATGCAACAAACAAAAAGCACTATAATAGTATAAGCAGAGGTGTCGACTCAAAACATTTTTGCCTAACTACACAGACAAAATATAGGAACACGATAGATTTTAGAACCAAAAGTTGCATTGGTTTTGCATAAATCCTAGAGGAAAGTTCTGCATTGTGAGGGCAGAGATTACGATGACTTGGTTTACAGAAAGCTCCTGCAACAGACTGACAGGCATTACACCTATGGAAGTGTGTTCCTGCAAGTATAAGGGTCAAGCAAATGCTGCAGGACCAAAAAATTAACAGCTTTAGAGAACTGTGCAATTTAGTTAGTTTTGTTGAGGTTTCATAATTGTGAAAATATTAGCAGAACCTCAGTCAGTTCCAGAAATCGGTGTAATTCATGGGAAAAATAAAAGCAGTCAGGTTCCAAAGACCATATAAGATACAGGTGACATACAGTACTGCCATTTTATATAAATGTCACGGAAACAACTTGATACCTTTTTATTTAGCAGGAGTCATATAAAGGGTACTCAAAATGGATTCGGGAAAGGAGGGGGGAAGAGAGACAGAAACAGGAGCTGTAAAACAAGCTTAAGTAAGTATGACCAGCCCCAAGACGGCCATTTTGTGGTACGATATTAAAATGTAATTAGAAACATTTAGACTGATTCTGATGCATTAATATAGCACATATCAATATATAATGGTAAGTTTAGAATTTCAAAGTGGATTTTTTTTTCCGGTTAACACTTAATGGAATTTTATAGGTTCATAGGTAGTTACTAGGCACGCAGTCCAAGAGACCATTTAGAAGTCTAGCTGAAATTTCCAACTGTCACAGAATACTGTCTTTAGAGACTTGCTCAAGGTCACAGCACAGGCAAAAGAAGGCAGAAAGAATCACATTCTGTACCATGGGAGGGCACTTGTTAACAGCAGATAGCCTTATTCTTCTGCACTAACTGCCAGGATAAATCTGGATATTGTTCATAATATAAAACAAAATGAATGTTGGATGGCTTTCCTTTTATACCCCCCACCCAAGGGCGAGTTGATTCAGTCTGATACTGCTACACACTGGTCAGTCAATTAACAGATTTGGAAGTAAATCCAAGTATCTGGCATGGGGACAGAATCTACAGTCTTCTGATCTTCCATTATCTAAGGTGTGTTCAGACACTTAAAATATAATGTTTGCTAACCTGCAACTAGATATAAAAAGAAAACATACGAATGATCTGTAAAATATGTGAACTCCTCTAGTATACTCCACTCTACACTGCAATACTCTCTTTATCCACTACACAATAAACATACAACATAGATAACACAACCATAACACTTAACGCCAAGTTACTTACAGTCATGCCTTTAAATCCCCCATCCATCTCTATTTTACTATTACTATCTATTAAACTATCATATCTTTATTACCTTACCCAACCTCCTACTTCTTTCCATTCACAACTGTATCATACAACCTACCACCTAAACTCCCCTCACTCACCCTTTCACTCTCCTATTTCTCCCCACCTATACCCAATAACACAACTTCTAACATTCTCTTTCAAAGTTTTCCCCTCTCTAAGGAACCCTATCCCCATAGTACCTAATGACCCTCTGATCACCAGTACAGATCCTAATCATTTCTTTACTCTACTCAATCACCTTTTTAACCCAATCTTTCATCTCATCACCAGCCTTTTATCTGGTGACATCCATCCCAACCCTGGCCCCTCCACCTCTTCCTCCTCACACAGGCCAATATATTTTACTTCTCTAAACTCACAAAGTATTGTCAACAAAGTCCCTACCCTCCATGCATGGCTCATGTATAACAAACCTGACATACTTTCTATTTCAGAAACATGGTTAAAACCATCTATAAAAGATTCTGAAATTACTCCACCTAGCTACTCAATCATTAGAAAGACAGGACCCAGAAAAGGTGGGAGTTGCTCTCCTATATTCTTCTTCCTTGCTAGTTACCCCTATGATAAACCTACTCCTAAATTTAATAATGCTGAAGTACTCCTCACTCTCCTACAAGTCAACAAGCACAAATACATCTGTTTAGCATCCCTTTACATTCCCCAGGATAATATTTCCACACTTGAAAACATCCTCTCATGGCTCTCTAACAATATCAGCAATGAAACCATAATCTTAGGGGCGTAAATATCAACTGGGCCTCCATCCAGTCTTCAAACAACCCTCTTAATATCAATCTATTTAAGTTTTCCCAACTAATCAATACTATTACACACCCATCACCAAACCCCTCTTGTGGCACCATCCTTGACTGGATTCTAGTGTCACATCCCCACTATTTCTCTGACAGTGGTACTCTTCCCGACCCTCTTAGTGATCACTTGCCAATTTTCACTCGCCGTCTCCCTTGCATCTCTTACCGCACCCATAATATCATCACTACCATAATGACAAAATTTTAACCCATCAACCTTCATATATTCTCTAAAAGCAGTAAATTGGAACATTCTAAAGACACTACCTTTAGAAGACGGTTGCTCACTTTAACCTTACCTTCTTAGAAATACTTGATTACCAAGCCCTATAAGAACAAAAGAATAAAACAAACTCTGCCCCCTGGTTAACCAAAACCACACTATCTACCATGCACCTTAGAAACAAAGCCTGGAGACTCTATCTGAGACATAAGACCCCAGAACAACATATTGCTTACAAAACCCTTCGAAATAAAGTAAAAAAGCTCATAATCTCCGACAGACAAAAATACTTCTTTACACTCCAAAACAACAATAAAACTAACCCACAAAAATTCTGGAAGGGATCTCCACTCTCCTAAACCCCAGCAAACCACACACCCCAACTCCAGACCCAAATAGCCCAGACCTAGATCTAGCTACACAGTTCAACTCATTTTTCATCGATTCTATTAGCAAACTTACATCCTCCTTCACACACCCCTCCTCTTCACCTAATACACCCCTAATCTCTCCTGCAAATAACCCTTCTGTCATCACCACTTCCACCACATTCCCATCTTCTCACTGTCGATCTTCCACCTCTTCCACTACTCTAACCCCCTCTTCACCCATATCTTCCTCAAGTTCTCTCTCTCCCAGCGTTTCTCTATTCTCATTTAAACCTATCCCCACTTCCACCATAAAGAAACTCCTTCAGAAACTAAAGCCATGCACCAACGCTCCAGACAACATTCCCTCTTATTTCCTAAGTATAGCCCGGAAGCAATTGCCTATCCATCAGCATTCTAATCAACCGCTCCATCCATGAATGTACAGTACCTCTACTATGGAAGCAAGCCTTCATCATCCCCTCCATAAAGGAGGCAACAATTGCAATATCAATAACTTCCGCCCTATTGCTATCCTCTCCCTATATCTAAAATCCTGGAAAAGTGTATCCAGCTTCAACTCCTACCACACCTCATAGATAACAACCTTTTAACCCCTACAACACGGATTCAGGCCAAATCATAGCACCATGACAGCCCTCCTGTCCTTTCTTGAGAGCGGTTAATAGAGCACGCGACTCCGGCCACATTGTTTCCACCTTACTACTAGACCTCTCCAAGGCCTTGATACTATTTCACATAGCCTGCTCCTATCCAAACTATCAGAACTTAACCTCTCCCACCTCCATAAATTGGTTCTCCAGTTATTTATCAAACAGACACCAAGCCGTAATATGGAAAAAGGCCACTTCCTCTTTCCTTACTACCCCACTGGAGTTCCCCAAGGATCTATTCTTGGTCCTATCCTCTTTAATATATTTATAAATGACTTCCACAAATCCATCCCACTTGCAAACATCATCCAATATGCTGGCGGTTCTACAATTATCTGCTCTGCCACCTCCCTCTCTTCTCCAAAACTGACTCAGGAAGCTTTCTCAATTACTGAGCATTGGATGAAAATAAATCACTTGGCACTCAACACCTCAAAACAAAACTCATGGTATTTACCCTCCAAATCTACTTCTTTTGACACAAACTCTTTCTCAATTACCAGCCAAAACAACTCACCCTTGGAACTGGTATCTGAAACCAAGCTACTAGGTGTTCTAATTGACAATCAACTTAAATTCAACTCCCATCTACAACTAAATATTAAGAAAACTCATCAAAAACTAGGTATGCTCTACCGTCAAAATCAGTATCTTACTAGTTCCTCCAAAACCACTCATGCTTCCTCCTTTCTCATTCCCTCTCTTCTCTACGGTGCTCCATTACTGACTAATCTTCAGTCCTCTCTAAAAAGCCAGCTTTCCTCCTGTTATAACAAAATTGCCAAATTAAGCTAATAGCCATAGGTCCTCCACTCACCACTGTTCCTCTCTCCAAAAACTAAATTGGCTCGAACTACCTAATCATCTTAACTATATACAGCTGACTTTAGCTCATAAGCTTATTTTCAACCCCTCTCTTTGTCCCTCTCTGTCTTCTGCCTTCAAAATGCACCTTCCAAATAGAGTCTTAAGGTCCAACAATCAAAACCTACTAGAAGTCCATAAACCATCTCACCCCAGGTAAACACTTATTATCCTCTAACCTTTCCGTCTCTGGAACTCACTCCCACCATCCATCCATTACCACCTGTAATCACTACCTATTCAAAAATCTCTTCATTCACATCTTAGGTGGCAATGGGATTGTTCTTGCTCCCACCCCTCATAAATATATGTCATCCTACCTCCTGTATGCATTGAGGCTCAACTTTACCTAACAAAGCTTGTTTCCTTCTGAAGAATTACACTGTAATGTAATGTTGTGCTCCTTCTCCAACACAACTCTGCTGTGTTATCACCTTATTGTCTCAGCTCACGTACATCACATTAATATTCATTTATTGTATTTTTGAATACTTCTTGACTTTTGAACTAAATGTTTTACCCACTACTTGTATAATTTAATAATAGTTAACTATCTTGTGTATTAACTTAGTTTTTATGTGCTGGAGCTTTTCTCCCCAGGACTCCATTGAAAACGGGTTCTTTTGGCCCAATGGACTATCCTGGTAAACCAACTGCAAATAAATAAATAAATAAATAAAATGCCCGCAGAATTGTTTATTCCTTTTCTATGTACTACATCCTTTACACTGTTAAAATGCAGCTTTCCCTTCAGGCCATACCTATTTATTGACAACCCTCAGTAGAAAGTAATATATTAATCTGTAATGCAGCAGCTACACAGTTTTGGTTTCAGTTTTGAACACAACAAAATTAAAAGGCCACGTATCAGCAACTCCAGCACACAGGTGTGGATTATAATAGTGGTGATTTAGATGGGTGCCCAGGTCCCATAGCTGCAGGGGGGCCCATGACCACTCAATGAGTATCAGCAAGACCAGAGAATATCGTTATGTTCAGCACACAAGCTAACTCAATTTAGTTAGCTTATGTGCTGAACAGAACACCAACCCTATAACAAAAAAGTGTTTTGTTTTTTTTTACTTATAACTATATAAAAACATAAATGAGACTGTGAATTTATCTCCCATATGCACATGCACAGCAAGAGCGAGTGGTGTTGTTCAGCCAGTGTTTAATTTGTTACATACTAAAGGAATGCATCTATTTTTGCTAAAATTAAAATAATATAAATAAATAAATAAATGTATTACAGTGGTAAACCTTGTCCACAGTCAGCCTAGTAAACTACGCCTACATTCAAATAACATGATTTCTTCCTGACTTCCACAATTACAAAATAACTCAATCACCCATACGTCCATCACCTATTTTTCCCCATTTCTGCACATAGGGTCAGGGTGACACTGAATCATCTAGAGCCAATGTTCACACTATTGGATGGTTAGTCCTGCCACTGTAAAAAATGTAACGGTTTTACGTAAACTGTACCACATTACAATATGAATGAAAGTTATGTACTCACCATAAAGACATATCCACACGATCTTCTTCCATCCTTCTCAACCTGTTGGTTATCATATCAGATTTTTGGGCGTCCTTTGGAGTGAACAGAAAGGGAATTGTATAACCTCTGGACATGACAACACCTCTGATGTGATGGCCTCCTAAGGTTTTGCGTAGAGGGCCAAACAGCCCCTGACTGCCTCCAGAGTACAGCAATTGGGCTGGAAGAGCCTAAACAAGAAAGTCCAATGGAAGCCCTGGTTTTGCAGACTGCCCCTGTCCCATGGGTGGCATCCATTGTAATTACCTCCCCTGACACAGTGGGGAACCAGGACTAGGGGTGCCCTGGAAAGGTTGCTGACAGTTGGAAAAAAGGAGACACTTTCCACCCTTATGGCTCCCAGAGAAGGATTTCTGATGGGTAGAAATGCAAAATCCAACAGCAAACAGCATACTCCTTTCCTGCTCACTCCTAGTCACAGTCTGTTTGACCTTAGAGCCAAAAAGGGAAGGACCATCAAATACAGCATTAATGAAGGATGCCTTGAAGCAGTCTGTAAAAAGTACAGTTTTGTACCTACCATAAATGTAGATGTTCGAGTGCTAATACAGCTGCAGTCATAACAGATGGGTTCTCCTGCCGTCAGGCGGGTCCTTGGTCGGCCGAATTCCAAAGTCTAGGTCCGGCGTCGGTTGTCGTCGCTTCTTCCCTGACGTCAGCGCGACAGGGGTATAAAAGAACCAGCTGACGCCATTTTCTTCAGTTTTTCTTGCCCCATAAAGAAGGCAACACATAAAATTATGTAATTAATGCAATGCAATATAATCAAAGACCAGTAGTTGCAAGCAAATACACCATAAAAGAAGACCCCTAGATGGGAAGGAGGGAGGGAAACCTGGACTGCAGCTGTATTAGCACTCGAACATCTACATTTATGGTAGGTACAAAACTGTACTATGTTCATCGTGCATACAGCTGCAGTCATAACAGATGGGTAGAATCCCAAAGCTAAGAAAGGGGTGGTAGGCACTAGGTGGAGCTAGGAGGAGCCAAAATGCCCTGCAAGACTGCAGTGGCAAAGCCTGCTCTAGATTTGGAGTATAATGGTAGGTTGTAGTGCTTAGAGAAGGTATGCACAGAACTCCAAGTGGCTGCTTCTAAAATATCCTTGGTAGGAACTCCTCTGAGGAAGGCTGCAGAGGTGGCTGTGGCCCTGGTAGAATGAGTTCTAATTCCTGTAGGTACAGTTTTGCCATGAAAGGAATAGCAAAAGCGTATGCAGTGGGCTATCCATTTTGAGATTGTCTGTTTGGAAATTGACTTTCCTTGAGCTCCTACCGCATAGGCCACAAAAAGCTGTTCTGATTTTCTGAAAGGTTTTGTTCTGTCCAAATAATAATGCAGTTGTCTGTGGATGTCCAAGGAATGCAGTAATCTCTCCCCTTTGTTTTGAGGATTAGGATAAAAAGTAGGTAAATGTATAGCCTGATTTAAAGCTACCCTGGATACCACTTTAGGCATAAAGGACGGGTTGGTACGTAATGAAACTTTGTCCTGATGGAAGACGATAAAAGGCTGGACAGCCATAAGAGCCTGTAGTTCTGAAACTCTACAAGCTGAAGTGATAGCCAGTAGGAAAGTTGTTTTCCAAGACAAATATTGTAAATCTGATGAGGCAGCTGGTTCAAAAGGAGGCAAAGTCAGTTTTTCCAGAATGAAATTAAGATCCCAAGCAGGTATTGGTTGTTTCCTTGGAGGTCTTAAATTCTTAGCCCCTCTGAGGAACTGTCTTAATAGAGGGTGAGAGAATAAAGGTGGATCAGTGTTGTATTCTGCAGAAATGGCTGAGGCATGGATTTTGATGGAGGAGAACGAAAGTCCACTGCTTAGCAGTTCAGCCAAATATTGTAGTATTTGAGGTAAACTCAGTTTTCCAGGGCACTGGCCCTTTTTCTCATTCCAAACACAAAAACGTTTCCATTTTGCAGAGTAAGCTTTTCTAGTTGATGGCCTTCTGGCCTCCAAAATGACATCCTGCACCTCCTTGGAGAGCAGGGCCTGCTGCGATGCTAAGGAATCTTCCATGCTGCTAGATTGAGTGTTTTCAGCTGACTGTGAAGAGTTCTGAAGCTGTGCTGAGTCAGAAGAAGAGGCATTAGAGGCAGGGTCCATGGTGGGGAATGCGTCAGGTTCCTCAGGAGTGGGTACCAGTGTTGCCTTGGCCAGTCCGGAGCAATGAGGATCATCTGTGGTCTGTCTGCTCTGGTCTTCAATAGGACTTTGGGCAGCAGAGGAAGAGGTGGGAAGGCATAAACTGTCATTGATGTCCAACTGAAAGAGACAGCGTCCACTCTCCAGGCCTTTGGATGGAAGATCCTTGAGCAGAATTTTGCCAATTGATGATTTTTGTGGGAGGCAAAGAGATCTGTGTCTGGCCTTCCCCATTCTTGGATTATTTCTGTAAAAACTTTTGGATGCAACTTCCATTCGTGTGGATCTGTCATATTCCTGCTTAGGTTGTCTGCCAGCGTGTTTTCCTTGCCTGGCAAGTACTGTGCTTGTAGTTCCATTTGTAAGTCCATGGCCATGTTCCAAAGTGACATGGCCAGTCTGCATAGGGGATAAGAATGTGTTCCTCCCTGCTTGTTTATGTACCACATAACTGTGGTGTTGTCTGTTCTTATCAACAGCTGACCTGGTTGTAGAAGGTCCTTGAAAGCTGTAATAGCATTTATCACTGCTAGCATTTCTTTTTGATTGATGTGAAGGTGCTTTTCTTTGTGGGTCCATTTGCCCTGAATGCACCGGTCTGTCAAGTGCGCCCCCAGGCATAGTCCGAGGCGTCTGTTGTGATGACTTGATTTGCTTGAGGCTTGCTGAATGGAAGACCTGTGTTTGTTTGGCATGCTTGAGCCCACCACAGAAATTCCTTTTGCAGACATGGAATTAGTGGTATTATTGTTTCCAAACTGTGGCTGTGTTGAGACCATATGTTTTTTAGATACCATTGTAGTTTTCTCATATGCAGCTTTGCACATGGGATTAGTAAGATGCAAGATGCCATAAATCCCAGAGCCTGCAGGATTTTCCTTGCAGTCAGCCTGGTGCAATTTGCCAGTGTTCTGAAATATTGAATTAGTTGCCCCTGCTTCGCTGGCGTGAGGTAGGCCGTCTGGGTGTTTGTGCCCAAATTGGCACCCAGGAAAATTATCTTCCGAGAGGGTATTAGTCTTGATTTCTCTTTGTTGACTGTGTATCCTAGAGAGTTTAATAACATTATTACATAAGCCAGATGTTTCAGAAGAATGTGCTTGCTGTCCGCTTGGATCAGGCAGTCGTCCAAATAAGGGTATATTTGTATCCCTTGAAGTCTGCAGTAGGCAATTACTGATGCCAGGCATTTTGTGAATACTCTGGGCGCAGTAGATAAACCAAAGGGCAATGCAGAGAATTGATAATGGGTTGAACCTGCAAGAAATCTGAGGTATCTTCTGCAATTTTGTCTGATTGGGACATGCAGGTATGCCTCATTGAGGTCCAATGTTACCAGCCAAGACTCCTTGCCCAGCATGGGAAGAAGTTGCTGTAGAGTGAGCATCTTGAATTTTGGTGCAGTAGAAATGTGTTTAGGATGGATAGGTCCAAAATAGGTCTCCAATCTTTTCCCTTCCTTGGTACCAGAAATAGCCTGGAATAAAAACCTTGACCTTGTTAATGCGTAGGTACCTCTTGAATAGCTTTCATGTTTATAAGATCTGAAATTTGCTTTTGTGCCTCTGCCCTTTGATTGTGTGGCAGGTTTGGCATGCCTTTCATTTTGGAAGGGTATGAAAATGGAATTTGTAGCCTCTGTTTATAATGTTCAGGATCCATTTGTCCTTTGTGACAATATGCCAATTTTTGAGAATAGTGCCAGCTTTCCTCCTAAGGGGCTGCCATTTGAGACCTGGTTGGCATGCAAAGGGGAACGTCATTGGTTTTGCTTTCTGAAAGATTGCGAGTTGTCCTCACCACCTCTTTGTGTAGGAGCTTGCCATTGTCTGCCTCTGTCTGAGCCTTGTGTTTGCCCTCTGCCCCTCAGGCCTGTATCTACCTCTTTGGGGTCTGTCTGTGGCAGGACCAGTTTTGGAAGGCCAATTTCTACTAAAGCGTGGGGTTGAACCTGCAGAAATTCTTTCACAGTTTGCATTGATTTAGCCTTTTCCTCCATTTTCCGTAATACTTCCTCAGCATTTGCCCCAAATAGTACATCCTTTTGAAGAGGGGCGTCTAGTAATTTAGCTTTGACATGATCAGGCAAGGCTTGTTCCTTGAGCCAGGCATGCCTACGTATGACTGAGCCTGTAACAGCAGCTCTACATGAGGCCTCTAGAGCATCAAAACCACATTGTAAGGTATGTTTACCCACTTGCTCTGCACTATGCATCAAATCCTGCAACTCCTTCAAATCTGGTTGTTCAGGTTGTGACATTTTATTTTTCAATTGAGATAACAGAAACTGTTGGTATTTTAGCATATGAAACTGACAGTTTAAGGCCCTCATGGATAAGGTAGCCGAGGTATATACCTTTTTTCCCCACCTTTCTAAGGATCTGGAATCTCTCTCGGATGGCAATGGATTTTTGGTAATGGAGGCCTTAACTCCCTTGGGTCCCTGTGAGATGGTTTCTAGGTCAGCAGCATGGCTTTTGTATAGAAATTGGTGTGAGTCAGGAACCCTGTAGTACCTGTCAGGCTTAACTGGAGCTGGAGGAAGAGAGTCTGGGTTAAGGCAGGCCTCCGAGTAAACATCATTCAGGACAGGAGGAATAGCCAGAGGCCTGTGCTGGGGTAACAAAAGAAATTCCCTGAGCCTTTTCTTGAAATCTGAATAATCCTGGCCTTCCCAGTGGAAGTGTTCCCTTAAGATATGCAGAGTTTCATCAAATGAGTAATCCTCAGGGGGGGATACAGAAGGAATAGATTCCTCTGCATCAGAGTCTTCAAAAGGGGGGTAAAACTGTTCCTGATAATCAGAGTGCTCTGAAATAATGGAGCCCTGATCAGAGGAGGGGGAATCTTCCTCCACTCTGGGTCTTTTGTCCGGAGGTGGCTGAGAACCTCTGATTAGAGTAATTAAATCCTCAGCCATTTTAAGCATCTGTTTCTTAGGCATGGGGCCTGGAGATGGGCCCTGTGTAGCTGGTCTCTTAGGGTGCATGGTAGCTTTAGACTTGGTGAAAGCCTTGATGGAGAAAGAAGAGGAAGGTCTGAAGACACCTTGAGTGGAGGTGGACCTGTCCACATTCTGTGTTTCAACTCCAAGCGTGGCTTCGGTATCTGTAGTCAGGGTGTGGGCCGAGGAGCCTGCGACCTCGGGTACAGGAGACACCACCAAGGATGTGTTGTCGGTAATCAGGGGCTGCGTAGTCGCCTCGCTGAGAACCGGACCACGTGTAGTCGGCTTTGGCGTGGTGTCGGTAGAGGCCCCGGACCTCGAGTGTCGGTCCTTGTCTTTGCGTTTTAGACAAAACCGAGTCGGAGTATCCGACGACATAGTATAGTTAAATGCTTTCCCAAAATAATGCTGGGCGAACTCCGCCCGACGTCTGATAGTGCGTTTGTTGAATGTAGCACAAAAGCGACAGACCGAGACGTCGTGGTCTGGGCCTAAACAAGGTATACAGAGGGAATGGAAATCCTTAAGCGGTATTTGCTTCCCACAAGAAATACAATTATTAACTTTGTCTGACATCGGCCTGAGGCAAGAAAAAGTTTCCCCAATGGGGTACTTAGCTTTTAAGAAGACTTCGGTTCCAAATTTTTCGTAATCTCAGGAGCTGGCCGACCAGCACTTGCGAACTGCTTCTGCTTCGGGCACCGCGCGGCAAGAAAGACTGAAGAAAATGGCGTCGGCTGGTTCTTTTATACCCCTGTCGCGCTGACGTCAGGGAAGAAGCGACGACAACCGACGCCGGACCTAGACTTTGGAATTCGGCCGACCGAGGACCCGCCTGACGACAGGAGAACCCATCTGTTATGACTGCAGCTGTATGCACGATGAACATCTGTATAAACACATCCAAGCTCTGGTCGTGCTGGAACCAAGCCTCATGGAAACATTAGATACAGACTGCATTGCAGACATCTGAACATCCAGGGCCTTTTAAATGTCTGGAGTCTGCAGGGTTTTAATGACCTTTGACACTTTAATGATTAGGTCCTTTGAAATCTTACCAAATGGGGAAAATAATTTAGCACACATAAGGCAAAGGTGGCTGAAGTGTACATGCACTTTTCCAAGGGATCAAATGCCTGAGTTTCTGGTGGGTGGATGGACCACATATCTCTCCTCACAGATGTCCTTTTTCATACACACTGCATCCACAATGGCATTCATCACCAAACCATTGCTCCAGTGGGGTCTCTGTTTGGGAAAGACCAACATTTTATCAGGTCCACAAAGGTGTCCTGGGGGGCACACTGGAAGTGGAAGAGCCCATGCTAAAAGCCTCCAGAAAAAATGACTACTCCGGGGAAGTGGCTTTGGTGATCCACCCACAATGTTTCAATAGTTCAAGTAAATCACCAAAAGAGGTGTCTTTGTGGGAGGACTTAGGAGATACCCTCCTTTTCATCGAAGGTCAGTGTCCTCCATGAGGGATTCCTCAAAGGAATCTATGTGCTTCCTACTGCACTTATTCGTCCTATGCATACGTGTGGGTAGAGAAGCAAGAGAAGACAAAGAATGGGGGAGTATGAATGCAGGGGAGCCTCGAAACCCAATGATGAGGGCTGTCCGTCAGCCAAATGATGCAAATCCAGAGGAGCAGATGGGGAAGAGATTGGGATGGATCCGATGCAGTTGGGTGGAACCAAACAAGCTGAAGCTACCTTGTCTTTGGTAATTGTCAAAACCCTTTCAAATGCCTCAGAAGCCAAGGCTACCAGTGGGATGGAAGACTCCCTCTGCTCCAAAGAAGAGAGGAAAATCTCTGTACCAATGGGTCCCAGCCTCGATGCTAGCCTTGGGTCTGAGTTATCCAGGCACCAAGGGGAAGGGATTATTCCAAAAATCTCAGAACTCAGCACCAAAGCTTTGGCTCCGAGTCTCATCTCAGTATGAAGGCATCAGAATCAAGAAAGATAGGGATACAGTCAGTGTCAAAGATGTAAGGTGCTCCAGTGCTGACAAAGATGCTCCAATTCCAGGTGGTCCAAATAATCCCAAACCGAAAGGTGAGTCAGTACGGATTCCTGCAAGGGAATGGCAAGTTGGCCTGCACTCGATACCTTTCCAGGAGATGGTACCAGGATAACCCCTAGCTGCAACTGTGTCATCATAAACTTACTCATCATCCTATCGACACTGAGCTCCGTGAGACTTCTAGATGACAGAATGGTTAACTCTAACGAAAAAGTTGTGAATATCTTCTTTCCTTTAGGATAGGTGATTGCAGTCTGGAGAGTAGCTGGTGCAGGGAGGAGACTGGTCTCAAGCTGCTGTAGGTCCCAACCTTCTGGGAACTTTGGCATAGGGGCCGACTGAGGTATTTTTTCCAGAGATCTTTTCTTAGAAGCCTTGGAAAGAGATTTGATTTCTTTTTCTTTCTCCCTCTTATCCTGTCCGTCTTTATCTTTTTCCATTTCTGGACCTTAGTCTTAGGCTTGTCTCATTTCAAAGGTGAAGATGGTTATAAGGTAGCCCCTGTATGTGCTGGAAGAAGACCCTTTAAAACCGGCTTTTTCCTTCTAGTCTGGAGGGACCTAGAATTGAAAGATGCATGGCATATAAACACACTGAGTGTAGGTCTTGCAGAGAAGTTGTGTCCACACTCTGAGCACTTTTTGAACCCTGTCAATTCCAATATCCTGAAGCTACAAGAAAAGTTTGAAGAAATTTTATATTTAAACAGATCTAAACATAAAGAGAAAGGAGAGAAAGCAAGAAGGCTGAATACCTTAAGGTCCAACTATGCTACGACTGAAAAACAGAAGATCACTAAAAGATTATTATAAACCATTAAATATAGAAGATAGTGAGAGAAAAACTGTCACAGTAGGACAGCATTTTCTGAATCTAGCTTTGTTGGTATGCTTGTTGTTTGTCTGCTTGTTATTTCCCTGAAACGCTAATTCCACCTAAAACGCAGCTTTTCAGAGTTTCTGTGGATCCCTAGTGATATCTGCATTGCTTACTGCACTTATTTCCTTGTATCACTTGAAAGAAAGTTACTGTTTGTCATTTTTGCATTTAAGTTACCTGTAACACATTGCATTTAACTTACCTGGCACTTGCTCACCAAAGCAATTATATAAGTCAGCACTAAAAAATGAAAAGCACTACACCCTCACAAACTCCCCTTGAGTACCTTGTTCCCCATTGGCCCTTTTTTTCAATTATAAAGGAATTTCCAATACTATTCTAGCATGTCCAAAGGTCAGTTGTCAATCTCCTCTCCGGTCCAGCTGGTGAATCTGGGAATCTTGAGGCAATGTTACAACTGCCTCATGTACTGAACAACCCTCTCCTCCTCCCAACAAATTCCAACATGTGAGAGATGCAACCATATAGCCAAACTGGAGGCTAAGCTCTCTCAACTCAGTACTGGCGTAACCAGTCAGGAGGAGAAGGAAACCACACTCACTACAATTCCAGTCTCACATAGACCTACCACGACAGCAAACCAAACACATAAACACACAAAACATACTGGAGGCTCTAAATAAAAATCTGCCTAAGCAGCAGAGACCTCCAAAGCAAACACCCAAGCAACCGCTACCCCAAAACAAAACACGTGCAACACATAGCTCACAAAGCCAGTGTGCCGAACAGTCACAGCCCTTAAGGCTAAACAACACACCTGATACACTTGTAATAGGTGACTCTATCGTCAGGCACAATGACGTCCAGCTCACCAGGCTGAACAAGGAGAAGGTCACGGTGAGCTGCCTGTCGGGCGCTAGGATCCGCCACATAACACAAGCACTCAGGTCACTCCAAGGCAAGTACAAATATGACACAGTCATTGTTCATGCTGGTGTGAATGACCTGAGACGTACCTCCCTGGACTACATGAAAAGAGACATAGAGGAGCTCTCTGAGCATGTAGCCCAGGCCGGTATGACCCTGACCTTGAGTAGCATCTTACCCACACCAAGAATGGTGCCACAATATGAAGACAAGATGATCAATTTCAACAATTGGCTTAAGTATTGGTGTCATTCAAAGGGGATCCAATGCCTGTCAGCCTGGGATGACATGCTCGACAACCGATGCTTCGCTAGGGCGGCTTGCACCTGTCACCCTGGGCTTTCGGATATTGGCAAAGGCTCTTGCTACCCCCATAGTGCCTTTTTTAGGCAAGGCTCAAAAGACAAACCCACCTCTATAGGTATCACAAGGGATAAGAAAAGTACAGTTTTGTACCTACCATAAATGTAGATGTCCGATAGGTATGCATCTGCAGTCCTAACATATGGGTTGTCCTGCCTCAGGCAGCCCTTGATCGGCTGGATTCCAAAGTCTGGGTCTGGCCTCGGCTGATGTCGCACTTCACCCGACGTCTTAGCTGCTGGGGTATAAAGGCATCAGCCGACGCCATTTTCCTCAGTGTTTCTTGCCCCAGATGCCAGGTGCCCTCTAGGAAGGCTAAATTTGGATAAATGCAAATAATTCCAAACAGTAGAAAGCAAAATATATATATATATATATATATATATATATATATATATACATATATACATACAAACAGATACACCAAAATAGATTCCCCAGCTAGCTAAAGAGGGTAAGTACCCTAGGAATACCACAGAGGGGAAGGAGGGTGGGTAATCCTGACTGCAGATGCATACCTATTGGACATCTACATTTATGGTAGGTACAAAACTGTACTATGTCCTTCAAGGATGCATCTGCAGTCCTAACATATGGGTAGAATACCATAGCCAAACTGGGGGAGGAGGCACTAAGATAAAGATGGTGTAGTTAAGATCCCTTGCAAAACAGCAGTTGCAAAACCTGCTCGGGATCTGGAGTATAAAGGAAGATTATAATGCTTGGCAAATGTATGCACGGAGCTCCAAGTAGCAGCTTCTAAAATGTCTTTCGTAGCCACTCCTCGTAGGAAAGCTGTAGTGGTGGCTGTAGCTCTTGTGGAGTGAGGCCTGATATTTTCAGGAGTCGTCTTTCCATGAAAAGAGTAGCAAAATCTAATGCAATTTCCTATCCATTTTGAGATTGTCTGTTTTGAAATTGCTTTTCCTTGCACTCCTGTTGCATATGCTACCAGAAGCTGGCCAGTTTTGCAATTGGGCTTAGTTCTGTCCAGATAGTAGCGTAATTGTCTGTGCACATCCAAGGTATGTAGTAGTCTTTCCCCCCTGTTTTGTGGGTTGGGGAAGAATGTAGGTAAATGAATCGCTTGGTTCAATGATACCCTGGAGACCACTTTTGGCATAAAAGTAGGATTAGTTCTCAGAGACACTCTATCCTGATGGAAGATAAGGAAAGGCTGTACTGCCATTAATGCCTGTAACTCAGATACCCTTCTTGCTGAAGTGATTGCTAGCAGGAAAGCAGTTTTCCAAGATAAGAACTGTAAGTCTGCTGTTGCTGCTGGTTCAAAGGGGAAGTGTTAATTTTTCCAGCACAAAGTTGAGATCCCATGTAGGTAAAGGTGGTTTCCTTGGAGGCTTTACATTTTGATTCCTCTCAAGAACTGCCTGAGTAGAGGATGAGAGAAGACAGGAGGATCCATGCTGTACTCTGCTGAAATTGCTGATGCATGAATCTTAATGGAGGAGTAGGACAGGCCATTGTGGAACAGTTCTGCTAAGTATTCCAGGATGTGTGCTATGTTTGCCAATGAGACATCTTCTCCCTTTGCTGCACTCCAAATGAGGTATCTTTTCCATTTGGCTGAATAAGTTTTCCTTGTGGAGGGTCTGCGTGCCTCCAGGATAATGTCCTTAACCCTCTGAGATAAATCTGGTTTATTTTGTTTTATGCAATATTCCAAGCAGCTAGCTGCAGTGTTTTCAAGTTTGGATGCAGGGTCTTGTAGTTGTTCTGTGTTAGAAGTAAGGGACATAGAGGTAGAGGCCATGAGTGTGTCCGAGACATGCTTCTCAGTAGCGGGTACCAATGTTGCCTTGGCCACTCTGGAGCTATCAGGATTACCTTTGGCTGTTCCTCTCTGATCTTCAGTAGGACTTTGTACATCAAAGGAAGAGGTGGAAATGCATATGCTGTCAGGTTTTTCCAGCTGAAGGAAGGGAGTCCACCCTCCAGGCAAGTGGGTGGTATGCTCTTGAGCAGAATTTCTTCAATTGGTGGTTGTGTGGGGAGGCGAACAGGTCTATCTCTGGCATTCCCCATTTCTTTGTTATGGTTTTGAAGATATCTGGATGCAGCATCCATTCGTGAGCATCCATGGTAGTTCTGCTTAAGGTGTCTGCTAGTGAATTTTCTTTTCCTGGTACAAATCTGGCCTGTAGTTGAATGTTGAGATTCAGGGCCAAATTCCACAGGTCCATTGCCATCCGGCATAGAGGATATGAGTGTGTACCTCCCTGTTTGTTGATGTACCACATGACTGTGGTATTGTCCGTCCTTATCAGCAGGTGACCTTGTTGGAGGAATGGTCTGAATGCCTGGATTGCATGTTTCACTGCCAGCATCTCCTTTAGATTTATGTGTAGATTCAGCTGGTCTTGGGTCCATAGGCCTTGTATACACTTGTCCTCCATGTGTGCCCCCCCAGCCTAGGTCTGAGGCGTCCGTGGTGATGGTCTGGCATGGATGTGGTTTGTGGAAAGGCAATCCTCTGTTCATCTGACAGGCCTGAGCCCACCACAGGAATTCTTTTTTCAGGCATGGAATTATTAGAATCTGGGCTTCTAGACTGTGCTTGTGTTGAGACCATACATTCCTTAGGTACCATTGCAACTTTCTCATATGCAGCCTGGCATGCGGGATCAATATTATGCAGGATGCCATGTAACCCAGGGCTTGCAGGACTTTCCTTGCAGTAAGCTGAGTTTGTGTTGTTAATGTCATGAAATAGACTGGTAGTTGCTTTTGTTTTTCTTCTGTGAGAAAAACCATCTGAGTTGTTGTATCCAGTTCTGCACCCAAAAATGTTATCCTTTGGGATGGTACTAGCCTTGACTTTTGAATGTTGACTGTGTATCCCAAGGCTTGCAACAGTTGTATGACATTCGCCAAATCTTTTGTTAATTTTGTCTTGTTGTCCGCTTGTATTAGGCAGTCGTCCAGGTATGGGTAAATTTGAATTCCCTGAAGCCTGCAATGAGCAATTAGACGCCAGGCATTTCGTGAATACTCTGGGCGCAGTAGATAAGCCAAATGGCAATGCTGAGAATTGATAATGCTCTGATCCTGCAAGAAATCGGAGGTGTCTTCTGCAATCTGGTCATATAGGGACGTGCAGATATGCCTCCTTGAGATCTAGAGTCACCAGCCAAGACTCCTTGCCCAGCATGGGAAGAAGTTGCTGGAGGGTCAGCATTTTGAATTTTGGAACAATGAGGTATGTGTTCAGTGCGGAGAAGTCGAGAATAGGTCTCCATTGATTTTCTTTTCTTGGTACAAGGAATAGCCTGGAGAAAAATCCTTGGCCTTGTTCCATAGGTGGTACCTTTTCTATAGCTCTCATCCTTAGTAAGTTGTTGATTTGTTTTTGAGCCTCTGTTTTTTGGCTTGGTGGAAGGTTTGGCATTCCTCTCTTTTTTGGTTGAGTGTGGAAGTGAAACTTGTAGCCCTTGTCTATTGTTTGTAAAGTCCATTTGTCTCCTGTAATGCAATGCCAGTTGTCAGAAAATAAGGCTAGCTTTCCGCCCAAGGGTGCTTCCAGTTGTTCCCTGGTAGGCGGAACCACAGCCAAGTCATTGTGTCTGTCCTGTGGAAGTAGTTGTAGTTGCAGCTGTGGCAGCACTTCTCTGGTTGTCAGGATGCCACTGACGTCCCCCGTAGGCACCCCTAGATTGACCTCTGCCTCTTGGGCGTCTATTTCTGCCTCTCTGTGCTCTGGAGGTGTCTGGAAAGGACCAATTCTTCGAAGGCCAATTTCTGCTAAACCTCGGAGGTTGGACCAATAAGAAATCCTTGACTGTTTGGACAGATTTTGCTTTTTCTTCCACTTTCTTTAGAACCTCCTGTGCAGGGGAGCCAAACAAACTTTGTTTCTCCATAGGAGCATCTAGGAGTTTTGACTTAACATAGTCTGGTAAGGATTGTTCTTTTAACCAGGCATGCCTTCGAATCACTGCTCCAGTCATAGCTGATCTAAAGGAAGCCTCCAGTGCATCATAGCCACATTTTAAGAAATGATTACTGACCTGCTGAGAGTTATGTACCAAATCCTGAAGGGACTTGCGGTCTATAGATTCAGGAGAGGACAGTTTTTTATTTAGCTGGTCTAACAAAAATTCCTGGTACTGAATCATGTGAAATTGACAGTTTAAGGCCCTGGCGAAGAGTAGCAGATGTATAAACCTTTTACCCCATCTCTCTAATGCTCTAGATTCCCTTTCAGAGGGAAGAGGGTTTTAGCAGAGGCAGCTGCCACCTTTAGGGCCCTGTGAAATGGTTTCTGGGTCTGCAACATGAGCCTTATACAAGTGGTAGTGTGTGTCCGGGACCCTGTAATATCTATCAGGCTTGGCAGGGGCGGGAGGAAGAGAATCAGGGGCAGTACTGGCATCATTATATGCATCATCAACAACTGATAGTACTGGAGGAATGGCTAAAGGCCTATGCTGTGGTAAGTGTAAAAAAGTCCTTAGCCTTTTCCTTGAACCTGAAAAATCCTGGCCCTGCCATTGGAAGTGTTCCCTCATAGAATGTAGGGTTTCCCCAAAAGAAAATTCTTCAGGAGGAGAAGCAGAAGGAATGGAGTCTTCTGCATCAGAATCCTCATAAGGAGAATATGGGCCCTCCTGATGGTCTGAAATATCTGAGTCATCCGAGGAATAGTCTGTAGAGACAGGTTCAGGGGGTTCAGTCCTAGGCCTCTTATCTGGAGGAGGTTGAGAGGCCCTGTCTGGGTGAGGTTGGGATCCCCTGATCAAAGAAATAAGATCCTCAGGCAGGCTGAGTATCTGGGAACTAGAGGTAGGCCTGTGTGAGGGAGCTTTTGTAGGTAAGGCCTTAGAAGATTTAGCTGCTTTAGCCCTGGAAAGGCCTTGATAGACATAGAAGCAGGGGTCTAGCAGCCCCACGTGCAGGGGTAGAAATGTCTAAAGGAATAGTGTCTGACAAATCCTGGGTGCCTGCTTCTGTAGCAGTAATTTCAGTAGCAGATTTAGCCATGCTCTGTGAGGCCTCGGTTATCGGAGGCATGCTTTGACCAAAGGAAGAACCGAGGACTCGGTTTCAGCGAAACCGAGACACTCATGATTGGCCTAACCGTGGTTTCAGCGAAACCACGGACCCTGTCGGTCCTTTTGCGCTTTTAGCTAATTGTGTAGTCGGGCCGGGACCAAAAACTCCTCTGCAAACTCCGACCCGGCGTCTAAAGCGTCCGTCGGTTGAAGGAAGCACAGGCTAGACAAGCTGATACGTCGTGGTCTGGGCCTAAGCAAGGAAGGCAGTAAGAGTGGAAATCCTTATGAGGTATTTGTTTCCCACAAGTTAAACAATTATTTACTTTGTCTGACATCGGCTGAGGCAAGAAAGAGTCCCCAACAGGGTACTTAGCTTTTTAGAAGTCTTGGGTAGTAGAAATCTCTGGATCTGACCGACCGGCACTTGCGAACAGCTTCTGCTTGGGCACAGCGGCAAGAAAGACTGAGGAAAATGGCGTTGGCTGATGCCTTTATACCCCAGCAGCTAAGACGTCGGGTGAAGTGCGACATCAGCCGAGGCCAGACCCAGACTTTGGAATCCGGCCGACCGAAGGGCTGCCTGAGGCAGGACAACCCATATGTTAGGACTGCAGATGCATCCTTGAAGGACATCTAAGAGTAATGCTACTCAACGCCAGAAGTCTAAACCTCAAGATGCACGCACTCGAAACTCTCCTTAGCATGGAGAACATCGATATCTGTGCAGTAACAGAAACCTGGTTCAAGGCTCCCGAGAGCACCCCAGCACTACCAGGTTATACCTCATACAATGCTTTTCAGCCTCAAAACTTGGACCGAACCACAAAAGGAGGGACAGTATCAATATTCGTCAAAGATACCCACACCTCCAGGTTGGTGGCACAGCACGAAGCATCAGAGACTATCAATGTGCAACTAACAGTGGGTAAAACTGCCTTCCAGTTTATAGCCTGCTACAGACCACCCTCCCAAACCCAAGAACCCCACTCGGCCTTACTGAGAACACTGGAAAATATGAAGGTCTCTCCAAACACCATTATATTGGGCGACTTCAACTACCCAAACATAGACTGGGAGAATTACTCTTGCTCCAACACCCTAGCCCAAAGGTTCCTAGAATTTATAAACTCAAATGCTATGGAACAACTTGTTACCACTCCCACAAGAGGGGAAAACATACTGGACCTGATCATCACCAACATGGGGACTCTATGCTCCAGACCAGAAGTGTATCCCTCACTGGTAAGATCAGACCACAAACTAATCTGACTGGATATTCACATCCTGACCCCACCCCCTGCCCAGAAAACCACAGTGAAAAACTTCTCTAAAGCAAATTTCACACTCCTCAAAACCGAGGTGGAATCCTTCAAAGCTCCCGGGCCTGTGGAAAATATGGCCCAGACCGCAGAATCCTTTATAAACGCATTCTATGAACACCTTCAGGAATGCATGGATCATGCAATCCCAAATAAAACCAAGACCCAATCCTCCAAAGGCAGACGTCCTGTCTGGTGGACCCCAGCCATAAACAAACTATACAATAGAAGGAGGAAGCTACTCCCAAAAAGGGAAGGCATCTCTGATCAGTATTAGCAAAAATCTACGGGCTAAGGCCAGTTTCGAGAGAGAAATTGCACAGGACACTAAGGATAATCAGAAGGCTTTCTTTAGTTATGTTAGGAACCTGGGTGGGAATTCCCAGATATGCTCAGAATTAGTCCAAAATGACAAAAAATACACCGAACCCACAGACATTGCCAACATCCTAGCTGACAGGTTCAGTGCAAACTTCTCTCCACCCCTAACAAAAGGGCAAATATATATCCCAGCAGAGTGCTGCCCCCCTGACATCTCAGATGCTCAGGTAAGGGCCGCCCTCTCCAAAGCAAAAAACACAGCATCAATGGGACCAGACGGTGTCCCGGGCTGCATCCTACATGAACTCCAAGAAGAGCTAAACCCAAACCTAAAACTGCTGTTCAGTCTCAGCCTTACTACAGGATATGTACCCAAAGAGTGACGTACAGCAACAGTGGTCCCTCTCCACAAAGGTGGTGCCTCAACGGATCCTGGAAACTATCGCCCCATAAACCTGACTAGCTTGGTCTGCAAAGCTATGGAAAGGATCATCATGGACTTCATAAATAAAGATATTGGAGACCTACAGACACTGGATCCTACCCAGTTCGGCTTTGTTAAGGGCAGATCCTGCCTCTTAAACCTGGTCGATTTCTTTGAAACAGTCACCAAGGCCATTGACAAGGGGAAGGTGGTCCACACAGCCTACCTGGGGCTCGCAAAAGCCTTCGATACAATACCCCACTCTGGCATTATAGATAAGCTCACCAGCTTAAATATAAACCCCTATGTCACTAGATGGGTTGCAAACTGGCTCAAGGACAGAACCCAGATGGTTAGAATTGCTGGAGCCATGTCAGACTCCAAACCAGTTACAAGTGGCGTCCCACAAGGCTCAGTCCTGGGACCTCTCTTGTTCAGTATATATTTCTCGGAGGTACAGGCCAACACAGAAGGACTGTGGCTGACCAAGTTCGCAGATGACTGCAAACTGGGCGCCATAACAGACTCTCCAGCCGACACAAGCATCCTCCAAAAGGGCTTCATAGAAACAGACAACTTGTGCCAGAGCCATGGCCTCAAGCTAAACGCCAAAAAGTGTATAGTCATCCCCTTTGGCAAAAACAAAGTGCCTACAAATTACCACATAGGTGGTAATCCATTAAGTACAGAAGAAGTAATTAGGGACCTGGGGACCCAAGTTGATAGCAATCTCTCATCTGACAACCACATGGCCAAAGTGGTTAGAAAAACATTTTATATAGCCCACCTAATCTTGAAGGGATTCACATCTAGATCAGCCTCTTTACTCATCCCTCATCAGGCCCATAATTGAGTACAATGCCCCTTTTGGGATGTACCTTACCAGACACCTGCAGCAACCGGAAAGCCCCCAAAAGTACCTCACCAAGAGGATTAAAGGGCTCAAACAGATGCCATATGCTGCCCGGTTAAAGAAACTCCAGCTCTACTCAGTGGCATACTGCCTGCTCAGAGGCGATCTGTGCCTGATGTATAAAGCAATGTCCAACCCTGAACTAATGGACATGCTGCACCTCAGAAAATCCAAATCTCATCGAGCTACGCACTCGAGAGACTTGAACCTCAGCATTGAAATAAATAGGACATGCTGGAGGGACAGATTCATAACCCAGAGGCTCCCTTCACTCTGGAATAAAATCCCAGTCCAGGTTAGGCAGAGTCCCTCATTGACTCTCTTCAAGAGGAATCTTGATGAGTGGAGGGGAGATCGTAGGTTTACCCCGGGTATCACTTCTGTGTCACTGTTAGACAGAGGCACAGTATACTAACCTCGAAAAAGGGCATAGCAAAATTAATTTAAAATGGGTGGCGAAAGCCAAACACACTCTGGCTAGGCTTATAAATGCCCTAGGGCAGATAGCCTAGTATGAACCTATGAACCTATAAGTAAGAAGGTAATAGTAAATTTATAACCTACTGCCAAGGAGAGCTGTTGTGCACGTCCATACTGTTTGAACAGCAAACCTCATGTCAGCATCTGAGATACAACATAGGAAATTACGGGTAAGAGAGGAATCACAGGTCTGGATCAGATAAGCTTTGAGAATGGCACCAAGGTTGGATCCCATCGTATTTGACAACCCACATATTTGAATGGATGAAAACAGACAACATTGGATCAGAAAATTTATGCCAGGACTGTCCCTTTACTACTAATGGACAGATGCAGCTCCAAAATGCTTTATCCCATGCATGGGTTCCCTCAAATTATCTATGCAATAATCCTAGTTATTCTCATTATGGGTAATATACAATTACCTACTATGGTATGGGTAATACTACTCTATAAACAAATGGGATATGTCACTTCAAACACAAAAAGGGAAACTGGATACATTTAAAATAGTCTGCAAGGGCAGCTAGCCTAGTACTTACCTATGAATCTATTATAAGAAAGGCCATAGGATGGGAATTAACACAAATATTGCAAAACCAGAGAACAATTAGCCCTGAATGGGTACTAATTATGTTACTGGTACCAACTAGAAAACATTTTCCATTTGCTACAATACAATTTTCTAGTAGCAGGCTTTCTTACCATAATTTGTACCTGCTGCATGTCCTAAGTAAATAGGTGTCTAAAAGGAATTAAGTCCCCATCATCTAGCCAGTCAACGGAAGTTGACTGATGTCAGGGTGTATCAAACACCCCTGCTATTACGGGAGTAGATTTAGTCTGTATGGGAGCTTGTGGCAATTGCCCCCTGGCCATTTTCAAGAGAAAGGAAGAATCATAGTTGACTGGGACAGAAGGGAGTCACCACAATGACCAATGCCTTTGAGGGATTCCTTCTGAATCATCAGATGTACGCTGGATACTAGTGGGAATGGTGGAAAAGCATACAGAATATTCCTTTCCAAGGAAAAGAAAAGGTACCCGTATTTCAAGACTTCTTGTATGGAGTTCTGAAACACAATGTTGTAATTTGATTGGTTAGAGAGGAGGCGAAGAGGTCTATTTGTGGAAATCCCCTCAGATGCATCAAACCTCAGAAGACCTCTTGATCTAGTTTCCATCTGTGGGTCTGCCCTGGTCCTGCTCAGCTTGTCTAGCTCAGCTTTACTCTGAAGGAATGTAGGATTCTTGTAGCGTGAGAATGTGCCATGAAGCTATATCTCAAGCAAACATGGTTAATCTGCAAAGAAAGTATGACCTGGTCCCCCTTTCCCCCTGCTTGACAATGTACCAAATGACTGTAGTATAATTTGTAACAACTTGAAGAGTTCCCAGGGCTCAAAGATGGTTCAGGAAGTTGAGTGCCTTGATCACAGCATGAATCTCTTTAAAATGTATGTGCTAGTGTTTGTCTTTGGTGTCCCACACACCTTGCATTTTTTTCCCTCCTGAAACTGCTCCCCAAGCAATGTCTGGGATATATATGTTGAGGGAGTGCTTTGGAACAGGGTGGAAGGGAGAAGGGAACACCTGGATTTAAGGATATCTGTTACCTCAACCAAATGATTTCTCTTCTGACAAACTCCAGGACTGGGATTTGAAAAGACAAAGGGTACTGGTGCTAGGACCAAAGAGACTTCAGATACTACTTTATATTTCTTATATGGAGTCTTGCCAGAGGTATCATTAGAATCGCAGAAGCCATAAGATCCAAAAGCTCGAGGTATTCCCTCGCAGTGACTGAAGTTTGAGTGGAAAACCTCAGAAGTAGGTCTAGATATAGATCTATTTTTTTTTCCTATGGAAGAAATGCTCTTTGAACTGAGGTTTCTATTTGACAGCCTGGGAGCATATTCCTGTGTGACAGAGTCAAGAAAGACTTCTGAATGTCCTCTTAAAATCACAGCTTGTGAGCTTAGTTAAGAGATCTCCCACCCAAAAGAGAGAGAGAGAGAGACAGATGCCTGACACTTTGAAAAAGACTGTGCAAAGATAAGCAAGTTGTTTAAATATGGACAAATGTGGACACCCTGTAGCCCGCCATAAGCTATAACTGGAGCTAGACACTTTGTGAACACTCTTGGTACAGTGGATAGTCCAAAGAGTAAGGCAGAGAACTGATAATGTGATCCAGGCACAAAAAACCTTACGGGATGTCTGAAGTCCGGATGAATATGGATGCAATAAGCATATCTTAAGTCTAGTGTTAGCAAGAAACTTGAAGAGTCAACAGGTTTTGAATTGACATCATTTTGAATTTGGGCACTATCCCAAACAGGTTTAGGAAAAAAAGATCCAGAACTGGTCTCCATGCATTTTGTTTCTTTATTTGGCACTAGGAACATCATTGAATAAGGAACTGGTTCTATCACTCATTGGGAGAGTCTGTGATGAAGAACAATTGGAAACAAAACGGTCTGATCTGGAGAATAAGGAATGATCCTGGAAAGAAGGAACTTCCTCCCACTGCCATCTGTAACCTTGACAAATGATTTTCGGAATCCATTTGTCTGAAATTATCTGTTGTCAAAGAGAAAATGGAGATTCAGACATTTGGGAAGAAAAAAGGGGCCAATGTCTCTTGAACAGTCATTCAGACTTGCTGGACTGTCCTTGGTTTGGGGAGGTTCAAGGATTCTTTTTGGAACCCCCTTGCCATTTTCTTCTTAAAAGTCCATTCACCTGTTATTTTATTGAGCCTGTTTATTCTGCTTTTTGACAAAACTTAATAAGGAGTTAGAGAACATTTAGAAAAGGAGCACTGAAAATTCTTGAGATTCTTTGTACCAGCTTATCTCTTTCATCACACTTTTTGATTACCTCTGCAGCAGAAGGGCCAAAAACTAAATCTCTGTGCAGAGGAGAATTTAAAATCACATTTTTAACATTATCTGGGAGGTACTGAGAATGCAGCCATGCAAACCACCGCTAAACAGTACCAGTAGCCAAAGGCCTGGAAGAAATATCAACAGTAAATTATATAAATCAGATTTTCCTTACAAGGAAAAACTGCAAATAAAACATTCCTCATACTTTCACAATTAGGGAGAACAAACTATAACACAGAAACATGACAATTCAAAATTCTGAAAATCAAAGTTGCTGGAGTATACACTTTCTCATGCTTAATAATATTCCTATCATTATCAAAATGAATAGGAGTGGAATTAACTAAGTGTTTAGCAGCAGTGGGAACAACTAAAGCTACTAAGTCAGGTTTGGGAACAATGTAGCTTAAAAGATTGAGGAACTTTATACATTCTATCTGCTGGGGGCGGGGGGCAGCTGGCTACCTGGAAAATTGCAGGCAGTAACACACAGATCATCTAAAGCAGACAACATAGCAGGAAAGGGTGTAGGTTCTGGAAATTCCTTCTGCAACAACTCAGTATTTTCTGAGGGACTAAGAAACCTTAGTATTCTCCCAATGAAAAACACTGGCACATTCCATTAATATCCTCAGAGAAACAAATCCCACAGGAAGAACTAGAAACTGAGCTTTCTTGAGTCTGAATCAGAGATCTGGAGGAGAAAATCCTGCATCTGTCCCTTCATCTTCCTATTTGGATTCATAATCTTGAATCTCTTCAGGAAAAAAGGGTATCCCTCTTTCTTTTAAAGAAATGAATTTACCATAAGACTCAGTAGCCTGAAATGAATCCTAGCCAGACCCAGTAAACTAAAATTTGAGGGACAGTAGACACATGCTTGGTGTTCTGTTTCTTTTTGACAGGAAAAATGGGGCCAACTGTGCTATTAATGGCAGCAGCAGCAATTTCCCAAGGGATAGGCACAGCATTCTGACACAACAGAGAATGTTTTCCCGGTTCCCTCTCCCAAGACCGATGACAGTAGTTCTCTTACCCACTGTGGGGACACCAACAACTGCAGAGGATGTGGCTAACTCCTGGTCCATAGTGGCTGTAGGTATAGGTATTACACCAGAGGGATCTGGGGCAAAACACTGGCGGTCTGTGTGATGATATAGGCAAGTGCCAGCATGGCCAACTGGAGTTTTGCAAAGAATGCTATGTTCTTTGAATATCAAGCTGATTTATACAAGATGCTTGTGTTACAAATGTATTAGAACTGTATATCATTTGTATATCAAACTACTTTGTACAGATGCTTGTGCTAAAAATGTATTTGTGACATTTGCTTGTGTTAAAATGCATCAACAGTGCACCCTGCTGAAATGAAAAGAAATGCACACGTATTATTACAACTGAATTAAATGTACAAGCTAGCTTATTTTAAGAAAAATAAGGGAAATGTAAATAAGCTGTTAAACCATTAAAACGGCATCCCACAGTGCTGAACAGGAACAGAGACGATACATATGGGGAAAAAGCCTTTGTTTATTAACTCAGTAAAAAGAGAGGAGGCGCCAGGCACTGCCATAAACATTCTGATGTGTATTGTGGCCATCTGTGCTAAATTCCTGTCTCAGCTTTAAAGGAGAACACTGTGGGAACCTAGAGCCAGGTGACCAGATGTAGTCCATTCTGCAAGCCCTCTTAGAAATTATAGTTTAGATATTAAAAGCAGAAATCTCAGAGTATTGTATTTTGGGGAGCCTAACTAGAAAGACCTTTACCCACAGCAATTCATCTTGCTGTAGTAAGCAACTTAACTAGGGAATTAATTATTTTAGATTCAGTCAGGAATATAGTGAAGCTTAGTTTAGAGAGTGTTTATTTGTATAAGTCTGTCCATCAATATCAATTTCAATATTTTCTGTGATTTGAACTCTGTGGTTTTCTCTACATATATATTCAATATTTTCATGTTCTTTTATTATTTATTATTAAATATATTTAAAAATTTTATTGTGGCTCATTCTTGTAGAAAGTATCTAACCTTTGAGAGTACTTCTATTTATTTGGTGACACTGTGTGGGCCACTCCAGAAGGCCTAGTCATCTTGGTGAACTACTACCATTTGTATTAGTATTAATATTACACAGTAAATTGGATACTCTTTTAAGAGACTTATAGTAACTGACTGGTGGCACTGAATCGACCTACAGTCTATCTACCTATCTATAGACTGGGCAAAGTTGGTAAAGTGGGTAATCTATGTCAGCCTTTCCCAAGTTTGTTTCTGTGTTAAAATTAAATCTTAGAGTGTGTGTATTAGCTACTTGGGGCAGAGACATGAAGCCCTGGGTTTACAGACATGATGCTGGAGGACTTGGCTTGGACACTCGGCTGAGAACCTAACCTGGCAGCTGTACCTGTGGGGAGTCTTACTGAGGATGTGGAGGGAGACAGATATAGAGACATCCAGACCCTGGGCAGAGTGTGTTCCCTATGTGCTCTTAAGGAAAATTGTACTTGATGCAGAGGTATGCATCTGGAAATACTGAGTGTATCCATTTGCATTCCAAGTGCATGCCCCTATCCAGCATCAGTGGTGAGGATTCATGCTCCTTGATTACTGGCCCAGTGTGGGGACAACACATATTGGTGGCCATCATGTATTGGTAACAGTGGTGGGCATCACAGTCTGAAGTACAACAAATGGCCACAGGACAGTCTCCCACCTGCGGCTGAAAGGCCATTTGCTTAACCGATCATGGGACTGGTAGTATGTTCCATGGTCAAGTCTAAAATGGTGCAACTTTCTTGGGGAAGAGAAGCAGCAAATGCCAGTAAAAACTAGACATCTTTAAAAGTCACGTTTTCACAGACAAATATAGTAAAAACACTTTAAAACAAATTGCTAACTTCACAAAAGTAAAATAAGCACAATTTTTCTACATACAAATGTTTTTCATTTACTTTATACTACTTTTAAACTGAAAGGGAAAAAGAAAGCTCACATTTAAAAGTACAATACAGTCTTGACAGTCCACTAAAATACAAAACTCCTAGCATTAAAATAACTTTCTCGAAGAGGAAAGTGATAATACACAAATATTTAGAAAATGTAAGCTTTTCCCTCAAAGGGAACTTATCTGCCTAGTAAAGGAACAGAACCAAGCTTTAGGGGATTGTACTCTTTGGTAGCAGTACAGCTCTGAAAGGGTTAGCACCCAAAGTTGTCTTTTAGTCATCTCAGCTTGAGCTGCTTGACAGTTTGGGCATGAGGAAGGTACCCTGAAGCTTTGTAAGGTGGTCGGCTGTTATACCCTTGGCAGGATATAACCTAGATGGCGACTGCAGCAGTGATCAATATGGTGAGCAACTGGGAACGCTTAGAGTGGGGGAAGTTGGAGGACTGTGAAAGTGTGATAACTGGGTACCATGGCTAAAGCTGATGACTCTTCAGCTCCATTTGACCCTTGGTAGAAGAGGAAGAGTGTTTGTGCTTCTCCCTTTCCTTACTCTTGGCATCTGACTCCTTCTCCCTTCTATATGGCTTCTTGCTGGGGGAGGGAGAGGATGAAGAAGCAGCTAGAGAAAGCCCTTCATGACCAGCTTATCCTTCCTTACATTAAGGGCTCTGGAACCAAAAGCTGCACAGGCCTGACACTCACCCTCCAAAGTCCACTGTACTCAAATAGCAGATGCACTTTTCGCAGGCTTCTTGTGGGGGTAATTTGTGCCCAGAGGTGACATTTGTCTTAAATCCTACAGCACTGTTTATAATAACCAAGGGGGAAAAAAACAGCCCAGCCACACAGCAAAATCATCAGTAACTACAAAGGCACAATCTCAAGACAAATGCTTTACGGAAAAGCCAAAACACAGCAATAGTAGAAATCCTAGTGATCAACAATAAACACTAAAAATACTACTAACAACATGAGAAATAACTACAATATCTTAACAAAACACTACTAACATAACAAAGAGAAAGCTTTTTATTTTTTTGTTAACAGAAAAAGGCACACAAACACGCACACTAATGTTAGAACAGGGAATTAGGGGTAGATGAGGCAGAGCTCCTGGACTGTACATTCTGAGAATGCCAGCATCGGATCTGAGTTGGAGCCGAAAATCCACAGGTTGAGATGCTCGGAAAAGACAACAGATTAAGTATTTAGGGTTCTGTTGCTCCTGCACGTAGTCTGGTACTTTATCTGTATTTAATCTGGCAAACAGAAGGTTGATGCATGCTTCTACTACTAGAAAAAAATACCAGATCACAGTATACCAGATGGCATAATAAACTGGATAGCTGATTGTCAATGTTTAACCCGAGGGCAAAATAAGCAGTACTGTTCACTAAATTACGGGGTTTTAACTCACCACATTCATACAACATATCTACCCAGAATTCTGCAAATCGTCCTTGATTTTACCTCTGTGCCTCATTATTTTTGGCTTTGTCTCTTACTCTTCAGTGAAGACACTGGAAGCTGTGCAAACATCAAGTCCACAAAATATATAGATGCAAACCTGGATATGATAATATGTTGCCTTTTTAAACTGGGACAGCAACTGGCAGATTACAAAGCCCCCTCATTTAAAGAAAATAATGGATTAGTAAATTGGATAGCTGCAGTCAGACTGGCTATGTACACACAAAAAATATAGTTGGAGCAGGATGATGAGTAGTGTGAGCTAGGGCTACTTTTTTGTTTTTGTTTTTCTGCAACCCTTGGCAGGCATCCAGATGTCAGGCATACTGAGTACATCTAGTAGAGTTGTAGTGTTTCTTGAAAGCGTGCACACCTCTCACCTGTCTCTGATTTTGCAAAGCATCCCTGGTTTTGTCTCAAAATTTTTGCAGTCTCCCTTGTAAAATTCTTGATTTTTTCTGGTTCATCACTGAGAATTACAATCAATCAGTAATGTCAGACATTAAAGTTTCCTATTTCTTACTGTTCAGCAAATGCATAGTAATGTAAAACCATAGTTCATAAAATGCATACTAATGTACAAGCTGCTGCTCTAGCACACTTCTTACAATTCATAAAATGTGCATTAATTTAAAACTTGCTTTTCTATTGCCATACTTGTTAAAATTCATAAAATGCATACTAACGTACAGCCTGCTGTAATATTAAATTTGAAGTGCACTACAGTAATATGTGGAAATTGTACTTGATGTTTACCCTTTATCTCTAACACGCACCTCTCAACTAGAATGGCACTGATCTTGTCTCATTTTTTTCCCTGTCTCTAAGTTTTTGATTTTCTGGTAAATCAATGACGATTACAGCCAGTCAATGAAATCCACACAGTAGAGTTTTATACTCCTTATTTTTCGGAAAATGCATGCTGATGCAGAACCTGTTAAAGTTTTAAGTGAGTTTGTGCAACACTTAAAAACTGTCCCTGTTCTTTATCCCGCTATTAATTTTTGGACTTGTCCAGAATTATTAAGCAAAGAAGTTGAGAGGCACATCCCTTCAATATTTCTTGTTTCGTCTCTGATTCATGACAAAGAAGTTGAGAGGTATGCATAGGTCTCCTCAGCAGCAACTCGCACCTCTCAAATGTTCCTATTTTTTGCAGAACATAACTGATTTTGCCTAATATGTCTGCAGCTGTTTGTTGCTCTATCAGTGCAGGACTAAACTGGAGTTTTGTGAAGTAACTTGAGCAACTATAATGTACATAAACAAAGTGGCTATAACTGCTGGAACCTTTTGTGGAGAAATGCTTGTTGTTGTTTATTATTCTGGCTTTTCAGGATTAATGTAATTTGTGTGACGTGATTTGGAAATAATTTAATCTGTGGCAACTAGTACTGAGCAAAGCTAAAATGCATTGATTACTGTTAATAGTCACAAAGTAGCATGGCAAAATTAATGTTACACAAGTATATTATTTGCTGGAATAAGTGTGAAACTGTACTGTGGCAGCTTATGCTTGTGAATGTATGTATATATGTATGTATGTATGCGTGTGTGTATTGATGGGGTTTCAAATAAAATTAAGAGTAACACATTGACCACAATGTCTTTCACTTTCCATCACAAACATCAGATAAGCACACAATAAGTGGTTATTCTTGGTGGTATAGCAGGAGCAAGATAAGTATGAAATCAGGTACTCAATAGCAAATCGTTGCAATGAATAATGTTGCCATTTCACACTGCTTGGCTCTGGTTGCGTTCTTGGCTAAGCATTTTGCCGTGTGGAATCTGTATGCCCTTCATATCTCTTTGTAGATTTATCCACGTGCTTTGACTTTCTCCTACACCTCAAGGATATGCTGTAGCTGAATCAGTGTTCCTCCAATTTGCCTACATGTAAGTGTGTAGTGTGTGCGCATGTGCAACAAAATAAATAATAATCCTTCTGGATAGCAGAGAAAAAAAGGAAAGAAAAGCAGCCACCAAGTCATCTTTCAAAAATAAGGCATAAAGGCATAAATGCACTGCAGAACATCCAGACAGTTTGAGCTTCTGAGGGACCCACAGTCCAGGCACCCCAAACTGAATATGTGGATTTTGACATAGACTTACTGGTTTGTGGACTGTACCCCACAGAATCTTAAACTGACCCTGGTCAAAAGTGTGAGTGGAAGGTTGCTATAGCTTGTGTGTGGCACGAGGGCAATGAAGTTTACTTCTTTAACTTTCCTCAGAAATCTCAGAGGGGAGGGTAGAAGTTCAGCGTAGCGGGTCTATATTAGATCACCAAACTCTTACGTAAATGAACGGTAATTAATCGACCCCATATAAGCAAAAGCTTACAAAACCGAAAAAAGAAAGCACATTAAAACATGAGATTAAGGGGGGGCTTCTCCCCCCACACCCCTCGATGTGGGGGGCTGTGCCCCCCACACCCCCCTACTTAAATATACCAACTCCAAGACTGAACTACAGTGCCGAAAATGGCAAAGTACCAAAGCGGCCAAGCAAATTCTTTCCCAGGGAAAGAATTCACTTACACATCGCTTTGATACTTTGCAGTTTTGGTTTTGTCAGTTCGACCAAGACGCATTCAAAAACATGCGTCTTCGGTCTGCTGATAGGAACCCCGGTGTAGCTTATCTAGTGACAGTGTACTGTCTAGAAGTAAACTGGACTATATTACTGTGATTGTGAGGAAAGAGGAAAAAAGTAACCCTCAAACTTCAGGCACGTATAGAGATGGCCATCTTTTGATGGTATGGGTAAGGAGGTGTTATGTTTATATATATATTTGACAGCAACAGGTTGAAAAATGTTATTGTATTCCATGTAGTCTTTCAGTTTCACCTTAAACAATAACAAAATCAATCTTATGGGAACATAGCAAATCCCCCCCCCCCCCAAAAAAAAACTTTATTAAGTCTCTTGGCATTAACAACCATCAGAGATGCATCACATGCTGCTATCTGTGACCTGTTAAATTTTTGACCAGGCAAAAATCATGCCTTGTGTCTGTCAAATATTGCAAAACATCTGCTGCAAAAATTCTCTTTCCTGATCTCGACTAGCATGTGTCATCCTGTCTAAATACACGTGTGCCCAAAATTAGGCTCAGATGTTCTACACATTTCCATTTTTTAAAACTGGACATTTTTTCATGTAGGTCTTTACCCAAGGAATCTTTTCATTCATGGTGACCTGACTCTCCTTTTTATATGTGATTTGTGAAAAATATGTCTTAAGACCTGTACAGCTATGCTATCTAAGAGGGGTGTAAGTTCCCTACTAACAGTGAGAGAGTCCTTACAAATTATATCATTTGAACTAACATGAATAAAAACAGATCCGTACTTCCTTATATGGCCGCAGTGGTGCAGCGGTTAGCATTGTTGCCTCACAGCAAGAGGTTCTCCTGTTCGATTCTCAGCTGGAGCGCATTCTGTGTGGAGTCTGCATGTCCTCCCCACGGTCAAGTGAATTTAAAGACATGCAGGTAGGTGCAAGTGTTTGTGGGTGTGCCTTCTTTGAATGTTGGGCACCAGGCTGGCAACTCGAGACTGTAAAACTTCACTGCCAATCATTAGAAGATCAGAGTTCTGCCCAGACGACCTCTAACCAGGAAAAGCCGAAAGACAGTTTTTTAGACTTCTTTACATTAAGGTGTTATAAGGTTTGTATCACATCCTCTATTTTTGCTCCTGGCAAGCATAACATCATTCAATGTTCATTATTTTCTCTGCAAATGTAAGTATCGGTTCCTCTAATAAGTGAATCTCCAATTACAAAAATATCTTATTTATTTATATTTTGGTTACCTTTCAGGGTAGTTTTGATGACTTGATGCGTAGACAGAAATTTACACCAGAGTTACCATGTATGGTCCTGCTCGATTTAAACACACACACACACACACACACACACACACACACACACACACACACACACACACACACACACACAGAGACACAGACACAGACACACACACACACAGCTTTATTAAACAAATACAAATCTGGTAAGTAGGTATACATTCAGGAAGACTAATCCAAAAAAAAAAGATGTACTTTTGTGGTCTGAAAACCACCCGAGGCCCAAGTTACACTTAATCTGTTACTGACTGCACAACGTGACCTTTCACACACAATTCTGAAACTTTCAAGTTTGGTGTCACTACATTTCTGTTCAAGCGTCTTCTAGAACATTAATCACCATTTGAAACAACGCTGCCATTTATCATACTTATGGTGACTTTCTGTTTATTAGGGTCATTGCTATGCAGAGGACATTCATCTCTACTGCTGCTCCAGCTCGACAAAAAAGATCTTATCTTGGTGTTTTAATAAATGCACTCAAAGTCTAGGGCTGCAAGACCTTCAGCTTGTCAAGCTTAAAATTCAGCAAGCTGGGAGCAATCTGTGATAAGGAGAAGTAACCAATCTATAAACCTACTCCAGTGTCTCAAGCTGACCAGAGTACTTTTGAAGTATTCACATGAGATGCAGAAACAGAACTCAGGTGGCTTCCATTGTAAAGAATGCATTTTTTGACCAAGTATCAGTAAAATGAACTGGAAACTCTTTACTATAACATATGTTAAGTGCTTTCATCCCTTGTCACGGGACTTCAACAGAATGCAATTTGATTAAAACACAATTAGATTAAACAGTACTGTGTGAGCAATGCATGACTAGACTCAGCAAATCCTAACCTAAAATAAATTGACAAATCAGTATACTAATATAAAATGTAAAATACAATATTGATAATTAAAATGACATAAAAAATATATATAAATATTTCTACACACAGCTACTACAGTACGAAACCACCATTTACAGCTTGGAAGCTCGTAACGTTAATGCACTACTAATGGACAACATATTATTTAAACCAGGTGTCGCTCTCCTACTTTGGACACAGTAGAAGAGTCTTCATGGGTTCTGTTCAAGCAGCTTTATTTTATACAAACACATCAAGATAGAAGTTTACTGACTTTAACTTAAGTAACTTATATACAAACTAACTGCTTACTCTCTGTCTGCACTCTCAAAATGGCACGAGGAATGGCACGTGCTTTACAATTATACGTGCATTCTCAGTCTGTGACGTGCTTCACACGGCACGTGCTCCCTGATCTACATCCTCTCTCTTGAAAAACAAAACATGCAATGTTATGAATCTTTTGGCATGCAGATATCATAGACGATTATCAGTCATGCATTTCTACAAGATATAATACATACAGTGGATATAAAAAGTTTACACACCCCTGTTAAAATGCCAGGTTTTTGTGCCATAAAAAAGTGAGACTGCAATAAATCATTTCAAAACTTTTCCCACCTTTAATGTGACCTGTAACCTGTACAATTCAATTGAAAAACAAACAAATCTGTTAGGGGAAAAAATATAAAAAAATAAAAAAAAAATGTACAATAAGATGGTTGCATAAGTGTGCACACCCTTAAACTAATACTTTGTTGAAGCACCTTTTGATTTAATTACAACATTCAGTCTTCTTGGGTAGGAGTCTATCAGCATGGCACATTTTGACTTGACAATATTTGCCCACTCTTCTGTCAGATTGCGAGAGCATCTCTTGTGCATAGCTCTCTTCAGGTCACTCCACAGATTTTCTACTGGATTTAGGTCTGGGTTCTGGCTGGGCCATTCCAAAACTTTAATTTTCTTCTGGTGAAGCCATTCTTTTGTTGATTTGGATGTATGCTTCGGGTCACTGTCGAGTTGAAAGGTGAAATTACTCTTCATCTTCAGCTTTCTAGCAGACGCCTGAAGGTTTTGGGCCAAAAGTGACTGGTATTTGGAACTGTTCATAATTCCCTCCAACTTGACTAAAGCCCCAGTTCCAGCTGAAGAAAAGCAACCCCAAAGCATGATACGAAGACCACCATGCTTCACCATGGGGATTGTGTTCTTTTGGTGATGTGAAGTGTTGTTTTTGCGCCAAATGTACCTTTTGAAATTGTGGCCAAAATGTTCAACCTTGGTCTCATTAGACCATAACACATTTTCTCACATGCCTTTGGGAGACTTGATGTATTGTTTTACAAATTTTAGCCAAGCCCGGATGTTTTTCTGTGTAAGAAAAGGCTTCTGTCTTGCAACCCTACACAATAGTCCAGACATATGGAGAATACTGGAGATTGTTGTCACATGTAGTACACAACCAGTACTTGCCAGAAATTCCTGCAGCTCCTCCAGTGTTGCTGTAGGTCTCTTGGCAGCCTCCGTGACCAGTTTTCGTCTTGTCTTTTCATCACTTTTGAAGGACGTCCAGTTTTTTGCAACGTCACTGTTGCACCATATTTTCTCCACTTTTTGATGACTGTCTTCACTGTGTTCCATGGTATATCCAATGCTGTGGAAATTTTTTTGTACCTTTCTCCTGACTGACACCTTTCAACAATGAGATCCCGTTGATACTTTGTAAGCTCTCTGCGAACCATGGCTTTTGCTGAGGCAGGCAACTGAGTAAACATCAGGAAAATCCTACTAGGACTTGCTGAACTTTCTTTGGAGTTAATCAGTCTCTTTAATTGATGGCAGGTATGTACCCAAGAAGACTGAATTCTGTAATTAAAGCAAAAGGTACTTCAGCAAAGTCTTAGTTTAAGGGTGTGCACACAATCAACCAGCTTATTGTACATTTTTTATAATTTTCCCCTAATAGGTTTGTTTTTCAACTGAATTGTACAGATTATAGGTCACAGTAAAGATGAGAAAAGTTTTGAAAAGATTTATTGTGGTCTCATGTTTTTATATCACATAAACCTAGCATTTTAACGGGGGTGTGTAAACTTTTTATATCCACTGTATATACTCAGTTAAGTCCATGTTGCTATATATTTGACACTGGGTTTAGATACTCATCCATAACGTGGGACATACAGCTGGGAATTGGGCTTAACTACTGGAGCTGTCTCTGAAAAATGTTCGATCTTTGATTTATTTGGACCATCTTCAGAAATGGAATCAGAGGAAGAACACACACTGGGCTGGAAACTACATTTGGCTCACTCTGAGTTTTGGAGTCTAAGTCGCTATAGCAATGTTGTGATGATGATTCTGGTGCAGGTAACAGATGTTTACAGAGTTTCACCTGTACAGCATACCTTCAGAGTCTATAAGGTAGGATCTCAATTCAGGACATTTGCCAACAACTTGCCTATGCGGTCGAAAGCTCTTTCTGTTTAAAGTCTGACCATTTCTCCTTCCCTTAATGGAAAAAGAAGTTTGCTCGACTTGTACGATGACTTCTAGATAGAACGCTCCTTAAATAATTGAGCTTTGATAGTCTTATTATTCTTGGCTTTAGGCTTTAGTAGATTGGTAGCAATAGGTAGCGTAGTTCCTGTTTGCCTGGAAAGAAGTCACTGAGCAGGAGATCTAAGATTATCATGTGGTATGCTTGTAAGGTTAAGCAGATTTTAAAAAAGTCTGAATTGTCACATCTTGACCTTTCAAGTAGTTGTTTCGCACTCTCCACAGCACACTCAGCTACACCATTTGACTGAGGATACTCAGGACTGCTGGTAATATGTAGAAAGTCCCTAATTCTTGCAAATTTCTGAAACAACTGGCTATTAAATTGAGTAACATTGTCAGAAATAACTTTGTGCAGACTACCCCAGACTGAAAAATGATGTTTAGTAATAACAGTAGTAGATGTGAGATAAGGTAGTAGATCAATCTCAAACCAATTCGAATAAGAGTCTACCAATACCAGGTAGTGTTGATTGTTCCACTCGAAGACATCAGTGGCTACTGTCGACCAGAGTAGTTCAGGAACTGGATGTAGCTGAAGTGGTTCCCTTTGCAAGTGTGGTCTAGTACTACTGCATACTGAACAGTAAGAAAGTACTTTATCAATGTCTTTTAGTAATGAAGGCCAAAATATTAATTCTCTCACTTGCCTCTTAGTGGATGCAGAACCTGGGTGACCACGATGCAAAATCTGTAAGTACTCATGTTGCAAGGAAGCAGGAACAACAATTTTAGGACCTTTGAAAATAATGCCATCTTCCATCAACATTTCCTCTCTGTAGGGAAAATAGATTTGCACTTCTGGTGGTATACTAGACTGCTTTGACGGCCATCCAACATTAGGGTAGTGACTGAGCTTTTGCAAAATTGGATCAGTCTTTGTGTGATCTCTCAACTCATCAAGCCTAATGGTAGAAAAATTACACACTGCCTTCACATTAAAGTCAAAATTATCTGTGTCAAGCTGCTCCATTGTATTCCTGGGCGATCTGGATAAGATATCATCCAGAAAGATTAGTTTGCCTTTCGTATAAACCATTTTAAAGTTGTACTTTTGCAGTTTGAGCATCATTATTTGTAGTCTTGCTGGAGTTGAATGCATAGGTTTCATTAATATAGTAACTAGAGATTGGTGGTCAGTTTCAATCCGAATAGCTCAGCCATAAATATAATCATGAAACTTGGAACATGCAAATACTATTGCCAAAAGTTCTCAATTTCAGCATACTGCATCTCAATTTAGGTAAGTGATCTAGATGCATAGGCTACTGGTCTGCCCTCTTGAAGTATAACTGCACCTAGACCAAATTTTGAAGCATCACAGGAAAAAGTAACTGATTTGTTTACATCATAGTATCTTAATGTAGGTGAGGTGGCAATTTTCTGCTTGAGGACTTCAAACGACTTCTGGTGCTGTTCTAACCATGACCATGCAACATTATTTGAATGTTAGCTCTCTTAAAGGTGCTGTCAACTCTCTGAAGTCTGGTATAAACTTGCCTAAATAGAGCTTGAACATTGTCTGTTGCTGACATCTCTAGAATAGCTGCTTGCTTGGTCGGGTCTGGTCTCAAGCCAGTACTGATAAATAAATGACCTACATATGTAACTTCTGGGAGCCTGAATATGCACTTCAGAGGACTGAGCTTCAAGTTCACTTCACGTGCTCTGTCTAGAACTTTCTTAAGGTTTCTGTCATGCTCTGCTTCACCACTGCCTCTGACCAATAAATCATCTACTATTATGGCACAAGGATAACCTGAAAAAATTTGCTCCATTGCACGCTGAAAGACTTCACTTGCAGAATTTAATCCAAATGGCATCCTTAGAAATCTGCATCTGTAAAACGGAGTACCAAAAATAGTAATGAGGATTTGCGATCAAGCATCACTTGCCAAAATGAACTCATTGCATCCAAGACAGAGAAAACACTGGCATTTGGTATTAGGGCTGCGACTTCTTCGACTGTGTGCATATGATGATATGACCGTTTCAATGTTTTGTTTAAGTCTCTTGGGTCAGTACATATTCTGATTTTGTCTGAGCCTTTTTTCTGAGCTGCTACGATAGACGACACCCATTCAGTTGGTTCTGTAACTGGACAAATTACACCTTGCTGCACCATTTTATCCAACTCAGCCTTAACTTTATCCTGCATAGCTACCGGAATTCTTCTTGCTTCTCTGACTACTGGAGTGACCTCTGGGTCTAACTTCATGGAATACACTACTGGAAGTTTGCCCAACCTATCATCGAAAACATCAGCATATTCTGAGAAAATGGCTTCATAAAAATCAGAACTAGGAGATGCACTTATGTGATGAACTTCTTTGGTAAAAGAAAGCAGATTCATTCTCAAACTGTCTTTGAGACCCAATAAAGACTGTACTGGCCCTTCTGACTACACAGAATAACAAGCTGCAACAGTTCTTGGCCAGAAAACATGAAAGCATCACTGAGCCTTCAGTTTGAATTTCTTTACCTCCATAAGCAACACGTTTTGCTCTACAGGCCACATTGAGTTGCTCATTAGTTCTCACTCTAGCAAATGCATCTATTGATATAACATTGCCATAACCAGTGTCTACTTTAAGATCTGTGGATTTACCACTGATCTGAACAGTAGAGAACACTTCGCTCTTTGCCAGTAAATTCACTGCAACAACTCTTTCACCAACGACCGACACACCATCCACACAGAAAACTGACTGCTGCATCTGTACTTGATCAACCTGCTTTTTTGTGTGATCTTTATTTAAAAAATGCATGAAGTTTACCTGATTTGCAAACTTTTTGGAAAGGTTTCAGTTTTTTTACACTTGTGACAATGCTGACTGAATGCTAAGTATTTCTCTCTTCTAGACTCATGATTTGCACCACAATTGCACAGTTAACAATAAAGATGGACTTGGGTTTTGCTGACTCATGCTTGTACTGTACTGAGCAAGCTCCTTTAACTGAACTGGTCTTAGAACATGCTGGAAAATTAATTGGTTTCCTTGATGAGCCAGCAAGGGCTGTGGCTGCCACCTGCATGGTATGCCTATTTCTGTTTGCCACATGCTGCATGCAAATCTCTGTGGCTTTACTCAACGCTAAATCACTGTCATAAAGCAAGATCTTTCTCACAGCAGCACTATTAATACCACACACGAGCCTGTCCTTTATTAACTCATCTTTTCAGTCACCAAACTGACATGTTTTAGCCTTGTTTCTCAGATCAGTTATATAAGCTACAAAAGTTTCCCCTGGTTTCTGATCTCTCATGTAAAACAAATGCCTTTCTAGTGTAATATTTGTCTGGGGGTTACACATTTCTCTGAGCTTGCTCTTCAAACACTTGGGGTCTTCCCTTGACTCAGCTTGTACAACAATATGATGGTTTTCACCTTCTCCTTCATCCACTGCTGGTGCATACACAAATGAATGCTCTCTTTCTATGGATTCTGACTCAGCTAAGTTTAACAAAATGAATGCCTTGGTGCATGCATCTTTATCTGAATAAGCTGCTTGTATAAAAATATACTATTCCTCAGATATTCTCCAATTCTCTACAATATTCTGATCAAACACAAGAGGTAAGGTATTTGAAATCCATCTGTCATATTAACTCATACCAGTAAAGGGTTTTGCAAATAAGCATGAACACATACAGATATGCCAGAAATTTATGCCACCACTTGTAACTTTGCTCAATAGCACAATGAACCTCTGTATAGCTGATCTTTGCGAAATAAGTTTCTCGGCCACTATAATACTCTTAAAATTACTGTAGTGCAGGAAATCACCTCTTATCAATATAAGAAACATATAGAAGTAACTGCACGATGTAAGTCTGTGTGTAATGGACTTTGTGAAATAAGTTTTTAGGGCACCACAATTCTTTTGAGATTATTGTACTGCTAAAGTAATTTATCATCACTTTAAGAAATACTTCAAATAACTGCACAATATGAATGAACTGGGCAGGAGAAGCTCAGAGTCAATAACATTTTGAAGTAATGGCACTCTGCGAATACACTGTACACAGCACAATGAAACATCCCCAAAATGGCGGTACCTTTCTAGGCAATTCTCTGCTGTGCAAGGAACACTCTATAATGGTGCACTTTGCGAATAGACACACCCAGCACAAGAAACTTTTCAAAATGGCTATACTTTGACTGCACTTCAAGAAACAGTTGGACTTTGCACACAAATAACTCTTCAAAATACATGCACAGTAATACACACACACTGTAAGCACTTTTAAACACACTGAGATACTTCGAATAATTTTAGTTATACCCTTGATACAATACAAAGCCATAGTTATGCCAAAACACAGCACTTTGTCAAAAAACATGCAGTTGCCTTGCTTAATTTACACTTAATGTGCCCTTTTTCCCTTATATTTGTTTTGCTCGTTTAATCGCTTTTCATGCCCGATGTACTTTTCTTGTGCTCGTTTTACTCTAAACATGCCCGTTTTGCCTTAAGCTTTTAAACATGCTCGTTTTACTTTTCTGTTAATCGTTTCAACAAACACTTTTACTTTAAACATTTCCTTTAGTTAATAAGCCTTTAATGCCTCCCGCTTGTTTAATAATGCGTTTTGTGCCCTTGTAATGCCCTGTTTTGTCCTTTTATGAAATAAGTAGTTTGTGCATATTCTCATTACCTTTGCTTCTTTTCTGGCTCTAATTCATGCTCATTTCTCTTAGTTTACCTTCACTGTCATCTCTGCACCTCATGGCTCTGAATATTATTCTCTGCGATCCTGGTTCTGACACCATGTCGCTCTCCTACTCTGGACACAATAGAAGAGTCTTTGTGGGTTCTGTTCAACCAGCTTTATTTTATACAAACACATCGCAATAGACATTTACTGACTTTAAATTAAGTAACTTATATACAAACTAACTGCCGTAATCATACATGCTTACTCTCTGGCTGCACTCTCAAAATGATACTAGGAATGGCATTTGCTTAATATTTATACATGTACGCTCAATTTCTGACATGCTTCTTAAAGATACAGCACGTGCTCCCTGATCTACACCGGGGAAAGAATTAGCTTCTAATCGCAATTGCCAATTCCCTGTATTCAAGCCTTTGTTCCCAAACTCTACTACTGGAGGCAGTTCACAGCACTTTATGTTTCAAGACAATACCATGGATCTGCAACAGTAATCTGCCATGATTAATGTCACTGTCTGACACGGAACTGTGCTAGTTAACACTTCAGGATTCAACCTTAACGGAGCTGCCAGTGCATTTCCTGATGATTTGGATATTGCGACTTGGTTAAGTAATATACCTGATGGATTCAAGAGAACCTTCATTCTATTAACAGTAAGTGTATCATTTAAACAACAACTGACATTATCTGTAAAAACTTCTCAGATATAAGTTGCTACAACTCCATAATTTATACCTTACTGAATGCTTGAATAGAAAACATCCCCCCAAAGAACTTAGGATTTGGAAGTTCCCTAATGGACTCTTGGGGGATAAGGAACTTTTGGCTCAGTTAATAGCAGCTTTTGATAAAAAGAAGTTATGTACTCACAGTAACGTTCCATCTGAGTAGTTATATTTAATTTTTCTGCACCCTGTGTGTATACGGATCCATATCGGATCCGAGCCAGCAACATTTTTTCTAGCATTTGTTCCAAGCTCCGAGCTCCTCCCCTTACCCATAATGCCCTACATCTCCTATCTTCCCTCAGATCGAGTTTGCTGCAACTAAAAACATAAGCAACTCAACCCAATAAACCAATCCTGAAAAGACAGGACAAGGTCCGGGGGATGGAGGGAGGGAATGTTGCAGAAAAATGAAGTATAACTACTCAGATGGAATGTTATGGTGAGTACATAACTTCTTTATCTGAAGTAGTTAACTTCATTTTATCTGCAACCTGTGGGACAGAGTCCCCAGCTACTCCTATCCTGGGATGCCCTTATGGAAGGATATTTCTGAGCACCGCAGAGCCAAAGGATGCTCTACCCCTCGAAATCAGATCTAATTTGTAATGGGAAATGAAGGTATGTGAATTGGCCCAGGTCACTGCTGCACAAATATCGTCCAAAGGCACCCTAGACCAAAAAGCAGCAGAAGTCGCCATGGACCTGGTAGAGTGAGCCTTAACAATACCAGGAGGAGATAAACCTTTTGCTTTGTAGGCATGTGAAATACAAAGAGTGATCCATCTGGCCAAAGAAACTTTAGAAATAGCTTTTCCCATAAATGCTTTGGAAAAGGAAACAAACAATTGGTCAGTCTTGCGGAAAGACTTTGTTCTATGAAGATAAAAACGAAGCTGTCTATGAACATCTAACAAATGGAGTTTGTATTCACCTTTATTTTGGAAGTTAGGAAAGAAAACGGGCAGATTAATGGACTGGTTTATGTTTGCTTCAGATGCCACTTTAGGTAAGAAGGAAGGGTTAGTATGGAGTGAGACCTTATCCTTATAGAAGACCAAATACGGAGGCACCGCAGACAGAGCTTGAAGCTCAGAAACCCTCCTAGCAGATCTAATGGCGACTAGGAAAGCGGTCTTCCAGGACAAAATTTCTAGTCCACCGAAGCTGCAGGCTCGAAAGGAGGAGCCATCAATGCCTGTAAAACAAATGTAAGGTCCCAAGGAGGCACTGAGTCCTTGACAGGTGGCTGTAACAGAAAAGTACCTTTAAGAAAAGCCTTACACAGCCTAGAGGAGACTAAGGCCATGTTGTCTTCACAAACGTGAAAACTGGAAGTGGCTGCCAACTGTAGTTTCACTGTGGAGGAACTAGCTCCTTGCTGAAAGATACCAGACAGGAAGTCCAACATCGCTGGAACAGGGGCTGTAAAGGGATCTATTTTTCTCTGTGAAGCCCAAATGGAAAAACACTTCCATTTACTGCAATAAAGTTTCCTAGTGGAGTCTTTAAGAGAAGCCACCAGAATGGATTTTACTGGGGATGAAAGACCGGGAGGCCTGGCAGTTAACGGAACTGGAGCAACCAGGCTGTCAAGCTTGAGGCTGCCCAGATCGGGTGGACGTGCCCCCGACGGATGGGAGATTAGATACGGGCAGGGATCCAGAACCCATGGGGGAGCTACGAGATGAGACCAAAGGAATGGGAACCAAACCTGATGAGGCCAGAACGGGACAATGAGGATCACTTTGCACCATAGTCAGCAAGCTTTCTGAAGAAACTTTGGAATGAGTGGCAGTGGTGGATAAGCATACAGAAGCTTGGGGGGCCAAGCATGGACTACAGTGTCTCTGGGGATTTCCCCTGGTGAGGGAATCAGAGCGAAGAACTTGCTGCACTTCGCGTTGGAAGGAGATGAGAAGAGATTGCAGCAAGGCTGACCCCATACAAGGAAGATCTCCTCCGCTACTGACTGTTTCAGTGACCACTCGTAAGGCATCAGAATGGCCCGACTCAATCTCTCCGATAAAATGTTGGAGCATCCCGGAATGTGCGTTGCTATCAGAAACCGACCAGTGGAGATCGCCCATTCCCACACTCTCATGGCCTCGCGACATAGAGGGTAGGATCTGGTTCCCCCCTGCTTGTTGATATACCAGACAACTGACATGTTGTGTGACTGAACTGCAATCAATTCGAGAGGGAGGACTGTGTGAAAGGCTTCCAACGCTAAAAGCACTGCCCTCATCTCTAGAACATTTATGTGCAACTTGGTCTCTGACTGGGACCACGTGCCTTGGACTGTCCTTTCCAAACAGTGTCCCCTCCACCCGAGTTGGGAGGCATCCGTGGTCACTGTGGCTTGGACTGGAGATGACGCGAAGGGGCGTCCTTTTCATATCTCCAGTGAACTTAACCACCAAAGAAGAGATGTCCTGCAGACGTGACTGATCTTCATTGGAAATTCCATGGGCAGGTCTAGCCAAGACCATTGAACAGCCAGACTCCATTGAAAAACCTGCATGTGAAGGTGCGCACAAGGGAGAATCGATATGGCGGCAGCCATGGAGCCCAGAGCCCGGAGAACCACGCTCGGCTTTGAAGACTTGGAGTTCGCTATCTGAGCTATGTGGCACCTGAGGTGTAGGATCCTGTCTGGAGTTAAGAATACTTTCATCTGCAAAGTGTCTAACCGTGCCCCAATGAAGTCTAGAACTTGTACTGGTTGCAAATGGGCTTTGTGAACACTGACTGTAATTCCCAGTAGATATGCCAAACGAATGAAATAATCTTGGGCCATACACACTTGATGCTTGTTGGGCGCAGCGAAGAGCCAGTCGTCCAGGTATGGAAACACCTGAATACCCTGAAGCCTCAGGTGAGCCGCTACAACTGTCATTACCTTGGTGAAATTCCTGGGGGCTGTGGTGAGACCAAAGGGTAGGGCTCTGAACTGAAAATGACTGGCTCACAGCCGGAAGCGCAGAAACTTCCTGGAGCTTCTGTGTATTTTGATGTGGTAGTAAGCATCCTGGAGGTCTAACGAGCACATCCAGTTGCACTCTCGGAGATAAGGTAGAATGGACTATAGGGTGACCATCCGGAATTTCTGTTTGGCTACCGACAGGTTTAATGTTGACAGGTCTAGAATGGGCCTGAGGTCCCCAGTCTTTTTTGGCACCAAAAAGAACCTTGAGTAGATGCCTAATCCGGACTGATCGGGGGGGACCTGTTCGATGGCTCGTTTGAGAAGCAGCTTTGAAACCTCTAGAGCTGTGGCCTCCCTGTGAGCGGGTGGAACATTCAGGAGGTGTTTTGTAATATTTGGAGGGGCACCAAATGGGATAGAGTAACCTCTGGAAGTTATCTGTAAAACCTAGCGATCTGTTGTAATGGACTCCCATGCCGCTGGGTGTAAGGACAATCATCCCCCGACTGCCTCCAGAGTAGAACAGCCAGGCAACCCCTCAGGGCTGCTGACCGGGTTTATTAGAAAAGGGTTCCCTAGACCCGAAATTCCTGGGACCCCCTCTACCTCTGGGTTGGCGTCGATCCTGTCTCCCTCTGCCTCTGGGGGAATAGTTTTCCTGAGAATCCCGGGAAAACTGAGATTTTCGGAACCATATCTTCTTCTGCCCCCTTTGATTCCTAGAGAAGGAGCGCTGAGGGTTAGAGAAGCGGACTCTGACGGCAGACAAAGTCTTCCAGTCCTTTTAGCTCTGGACAAGTGTGTCACTTACTGTCTTCCCAAAAAGGGAAGAGCCGTCGAAGGGAGCGTTGATAAACGACACCTTGAAAGGGTCCGCAAACTGACACAACCTGAGCCAGGCATGACGCCTCATGGCTATGCCTGTCCCAGCCACCCTAGCTGCTCCTTCCGTGGCATGGGAAAGGAGCCGCATTGACGTGTTTGAGACTGACTTCAGAGTAGACATTTTCGCCGAGAACAACTGTCTGTCCTGCGGCAATAAAGACTCTGGGGGCAACTCAGCAAATTCTGAAGCAAGGTCTCGCTGAAGCTGAATCCCATGTGTCAAATAATTCAGCGCACGGATAGAAAAGGTCGCTGAGGAGTAGACATGCTTCCCAAACCTATCCACCGACCTGGACTCCTTGTCTGGAGGGTGGACTGAGGAACTCTCCTGTGCTAGTTCCTTCTTAGTGGCCGCTGCAACCAACATAGCATCAACTGGGGCTCCTTTCGACCAGGGCTGTCAGAAGGGGGAGATAAAACCTAGTCAGGGCATCTGGGGATGGGCTCTACAGTGTCAGGCACCTTCCATGCCCTCGTGGTGATGAGGTCCACCAAGGGTTCCGCTGGTGGGGACACCCAGCAAGTAGATGGGCCCGTGCCAAAGGCCTCCAGGAACACTGACTCATCCCAAGAAGGTTTTGGGGCTGACCAACCTCCCCTCTGGTGGAGGATCTCCATAATTTCTCAGGAAAAAGACGTCTTCGAGAGGTGATCTGGGGGAACCTTCTCCTTCATCTAAATCAGTGTCCATAGTGAGGGACTCGGGGGAGTCCAAGTGCCTCTTTTTGCACTTGCACTGACCCTCTTCAGTGGGACTTTCAGAAGGGGATCTGTGAGCCGCAGGGGTTTCCTCAGGGAAATTAACCTGGGGATCCTCTGGCATGAGCTGTCACTGAGACAGGATGAAGGGAGTCATCGCCAAATCCAGGGAGGCCTGGGTGGTATCTGAGGGGATGGGCTGGGGTCTCAATCCCTGGGACAGAACCCTCTCCACCACTTCGAAGGCCAAGGGAGAAGCCCTCCCCAAATCCAAAACGGGGACCGGAGCCAAAGCCAGGGTGGCCTGAGGTCCGAGGGAATGGATCAGATCCGAAAAGGTCGGAGCCAAAGAATCCATTCCCCCGGGTCTGACTCCTTGTCTGCGGCTCAGAGAGTCACTCGGATCCGAACAAGTTGGATCTGAGGAATTCAAGGTAACAGCCGGAGTCAAGGTTGGAGGAACCATCGGCGCTGAGCTACCAGCTCCAAAAAATCTCGGATCCAAGAGCCCCTTAGCCGAAGCATGGATCTGGGAAGGAGAGATGGGGTGGAAAAGAGGCATGGAGGTCCCCCCCTCCAGAGGGAGAGGTGCCTGGCAAGACTCCCATCTGAATTAGGGTCTGAATAAATCTCCGCATCATCCTGTCCATATCCATGTCTGATAGGCTCCGAGTCGACCTCAAAGAGGCCACCGACTCAGATCTGGCTGGTCTGTGCAGTGGGGAGTAAGGCCTCGGGTCCGAATGTTCCAACGGCTCAGGTGAGAAACAGGCCTCATGGTCTTAGATGGGGGGGCGAAGAAAGAGCTCCCTGTCTGGGGATTTTTTATGATGCCTGTCCTTTTCCTCCCTTTCCTCTCTGTGCCTTTCTTTATCCTTTTCTTTCTCTTTTTCTTTGTCAGCCATGCTGACTGAAGATTTGTCCTTAGAAGACCCATCACCAGAAGAAGAGGGAGGTTGAGTCCCTGTCTGGTTGGGAGGTGGTATACCAGAGACCGAGGCAGATTCCAGCATGGCATCAGGGAGAAGGCCTTTGGCAACTAGCTTGGCCTTATGATCCTTAAGGGCCCTAGGGTTAAAACCTGAACAGACAGCACATTGAGTGGACAAATGTGCCACTCCCAAGCAAATTACACACAGATTGTGACCATCGGCCGGGGAGAGCTTATGGCTACACTCTGTAGATTTTTTTAAAGACAGGCTTCGGCTGGTCAGCCATAGTCCTGCACTGAAAGATACAAACACTACCTCTCCAAAAATACACACACAGGTACGGGAAGGGCAGGCCTAACTACTACTCTCTACAAAACTTTTTTTTTAAAACACGGATGACCAAATGAGATACTATACAAGGGGAGGAAGAGAAAAATTTTACTCAAGCACACCTAGGTACCAGAAAAAATACCACTTACTACCCCTGAGCTCAGAGCAAAGGAGACCACGATGCACTCTACTGGCGCGGCAAACGAGATCTGAGGGAAGACAGGAGATGTAGGGCATTATGGGTAAGGGGAGGAGTTTGGAGCTTGGAGCAGATGCTAGAAAAAAAGTTGCCGGCTCAGTTCTGATATGGAGCCGTATACCCACAGGTTGCAGATAAAATGAAGTTAACAACTTCAGATCTGTGGTTTTACCACTGTTGAAACTCAAATTCAACGACAAAGAGTTGGTCAAACTTTCAAATGACATTTTTAATATTGATAAGGCTCTCAAGCATGACTTGTTATTTGAATTTCATCACAATGACTACAGTGGCATTTTTTTACAAAGTCAACCAAAACTTACAGTACCTTAACGAGGTCAAGCATAAGAAATTATTAAGAGACAATTTAGTTTATGCTGATGGTAAAGCTCATCTTTTTCCTTTTTTTTTTTTTTAAAAAGACTACAAATCAGTTCACATCATTCAGCTCAAGGGGATTCTTGAGAAAATAACACAACAGCTTGAGTGTCTTTTAACAACTCTATCCATGACCTAGAACAAGGCAAGGTTAAGCACGATGATATTTTAGATCATACCAAGTTTCCTCCCCTACAAAGGTCCAAGAGGTTAGCCATCAGGATGAACCATCAACAAGAGGGTGAACAGAAACAGACTGCATTCCAACACCCTCGGGAGCAGTACTATGGCAACAAGCACAGAACCAAGAGTTATAGAGGTTAGATGCTAATTTTTCCATGCCCACTTTTTTGGTATTGATGACTCCCTAGTTTTGAATTCTTTTTCCACTACTCCTGTTCAACCAGTGCTTTTAACTCACACAGATTTTAAGATTTTCATCTACAGGGGGTATAGAGATTGAGCAAAAGCACTTTAAATTATTTATAAAAGGTGTTTTCTTCTTACCTACTTTTAGATATGACATCGCTGACTTGTTGGTAGATTTGAAAATGTTTACTAGAAAGCTAAATCTTAGTTTTGTTCAGTGATTCACCTGATACACATACACAAGTCAAACAGTTTAATACAGCAAGTACCTTTAACCCCCAGCTCCACCCCACCTTGCAAGCATATGAAAAATACTGTGTAAAGGATTTTAAATCCTATTTTTAACACTTACATTTCAAGGGGGCTCATAATCTAAATAAAGAAGAAAACACCAGTCATGAGGAAACGTATCAACAATCGTGAAATTAAGACTATGAAACCTGATAAAGGCGGTGGAGTGGTTACTATAGATTCAATAGATTATCAGGCCAGAACGTATAAATTGCTTACCGAGACCCAGTACGCTAGGATTTTCAAGAATGAGAAATATTGCTTATCATGAAGCTGATTTACTTTTGAAGGGCCTTTTTGATCAAGGAGCTACTGACCACACCCTTTACTGGTTTTTGAGTGTAGAACACCTGGTGATTCAAGCTATCTTCGGCATCCCAAAGGTCCACAAAAATTTGGATGATCCACCGTTACATCCTACTGTTTCATTCTAAAACCCATCTACTAGCACTATAATTTGATGGGCTAAAGCAAGAACGATAATTATTGGTCGCAATAGATGTTACTGACTTTTTCTCCTGCATAGCCCATTCTACTGGCCATGAATGGTTTAGGGAGGCATGTGGAACCTGTCTGGATATATCCAATAGCAGAGTTAATATTTTAGCTAACTTTATGGAGGTTGTATTCACCTTTGTAGCAGAGGAAATTGTTAACAACTGTCTGTAGTAGCAATGGGGGCAGCTTTTACCCCCCATTATGCTAATATTGTTCTTTGGCAATGCGAAAAGAACCATGTTTTTGTGTCAGACTATATGTGATTTATCAAAACCCATTTTCGATTTATGGATGACATATTCCTTATTTGGGAATGAACTGTCTCAGAATTACATTATTTTTATTATTTTTTTTAAATATATCAACTGTATTTCTAAAATTTACATACTCTTACTCCAGTGAGAAAATTAACTATTTAGACATTACACTTGCTAAGGCCAACGCAAGGAAATACTTTATTTCACTTTTCTATAGAAAACCTACTTATTCTAACACCTTTCTGCATTTTAGTAGTAATCATCCTCTAGCACAAAAAAAAATGCCTGGTAAAGGGCCAAATGATCCGTATTTCAAGAAATTTTTCAAGTGATGAGCAGTTTTTCTTGAAACTGACAAACATCTTAAGATAGTCATCAAAAGAGAATATCACTTGAAACTACTTAAGATCAAGAAAGGCTGGAAGCAGCCACTACATGTAAATCCTGTACATTTTCAAACAGGTATCAAGAGGTATGACAAACTGTGTTTCTTGGACACAATGTAAATATATTCATGTAGGAGACACTAGGAAACTCAAAAACCGCATTATAAAAGTGACTAATTCTACTAAAGAAGTATATCTTGCCTATTGGGACTACAGTCATTTCTTTTACGTGGGCAAAACTGAAACAGTTTTAAAGAAGTGTATTTACGAACACTACTATGATTTAAAAAACTTCAATGAAAAGAACGCTCTTTATAATAATGTCAGAAAAATATTCATTTTTATATATGTCTAATGCTTATTAGAAGCTAAAAGAGTTAACACATTTCATTCTATTTTATGTACAGCTTAATCCTGTATGAAATTATAAGATGGTTTTTCAAACCACAGCATGCTTTCTGAAACTGCAAGATGCACCCTGACCTAGTATTTGCTAGCACAGCAAAATTCATGTTTATGCCTTTTGGAAATGTACTGAGAAGCAGGTGATTATCTGCTAGGTCAGGAAAATGTATGAATAGTGTATGAATAGAACAATACTGTTTTCTATAATATGATTGAATATGAACAATCAGCTCTGTTCGTGTTACGAGAACATGCACAGCTGCGGAAAAGAAGAGATACATGAAACAAAAGACTGCTTGAAGAATCTGTACTTGCTTTGTGCTCGAATTAGCTATAGTACCTTGAATCGTAACATAACATAGTGGGAAACTGTATCTAACCGGTGGTCACCAAGGCCACGTTGTTTTTCTTAGGAAGTTTTTCATAAAATTGATAGTGCAAGCAGAAAATCATGGACAAACAGCTGCTATGTAATGATGATGTTAAAACTTGTGATCTGTTACGTCAGCTTGGTAGGCAATGTCTTGTTAGAAAGTGTATAAAGATAAACTTACTTCCTGATTTTAGTTAGACAAACTCTGTATTAGCACGTTTTTGCCTCCTTGCTTCAAGATTAAAGTGCCTTAACCTGAACCTACCATGTATTGATCATTTTTAAAGTTTATTTTTCCTATGCCAGATTGGTCCTTCGGACCGGAAAACTCTCGCTCTAGCTCAGGTCAGATGGGCCCGGTGGCATGAAACCGTACGGGGAAGAGGCCACATTGGTTCTTCTGCTCTGAAAGACCTCCGACTGAATTGTCGTTCAAAAGAGACCAGCCACTGTTTCTGATCTGCGATTGGAGGACGAGTCAACAGTTCCAGTGAGACGATCAATCATGGAGGCTTAGGTAAGAAGGAATTTACCTTTTCTTTGTTTCACATCAGGGACTTGTTACAGTATTTGTTTTTGTCAGGAGATTTTATATAAATCAGGGACAAAAAGATTGCTGTCTTGTCATAGATCAGGGAAACAGGATAGGTAGGCAGTTATTCTAGATAAACTGTGAAAAAGAGAAAATCGTGGCACCACGTGATAAAAAGGGTTACGTAACAATTTCTAACTAAGTTAAGACAACATGGGAAATAAGTGCACAAAAAGTTCCCGAGATCCGCCTTTAACCGAAGACGCGAAATATATGCAATTACAGCGTGCCGACAACGTTAGGTACTATACAAAATGGGTTAATAAATACAAATTTGATGGCAAATTAGATAAACCTTCACTTATCAAACTTGTCAAACAACTTAAAACAGATGCAAAAGGTCAGGTAAAAAAGCAACGTCAATTGGGAGTTCCTCAGGCAGACAGGTGGCTTGAGGAAGCAAACCGCAGGGAACAAAAGAATAAAAATTCAAAAGCAATGTTTTTAGATAAAGAAGACAATAACTTGGTAATAGCATTGGCCCCTCCACTTCCCTTACCAGAATATGAAGCGAGTGGACAAGCTGATCCACCTCCGCTATATCCAGCTGTCCCTGCAAAATCAAAACTGTTTGTCAGAGATCCTGTCGAGACTAGGTCTCGAACACGCAACTTAAGAGGGGATATTGAATTGTATGAAATAAATAACAATTCACGAGCTATGAGTGAAGAAGAGATATGTCCACTCATAGAAGTACCAAATCCACAGGCAGGACAGGACCCAACTCTTCTAGTATATAGACAGTAGACACCGGAAGACATCCGGAAAGCCACAGAGGGAATTCCCCATCCGAAAGTTAATTTTAGAAAATTACTAGAAGATTTACAGGGCATGAGGTTAAGTTAACATTTAAATGGAGAGGAAGTACAGAAAGTAGTCAGACAAATTGTAGGTCCAGATTGGCACATGATCAGTGGCAACTGGAATCCCCGTGACGCAGAACATAGGCCACTCCCACATAGTAACGCAGAACTGGATAATAGAGTGAAAGGTCTGACAGACCAAACCTCTGAGAAATGGAAGCCTAGGGCTGACTGGACTTGCATTAATCAATGCATCCAACAAGAAGGTGAAACTGTTGATAGATATTATGCCAGATTATTAGAGTGTTTTAATAACCATTGTGGAATGCAGGTACCTGAAGACCAAGCACATGATTCCCCATATGAGCAGCAATTAAAGAATGCTTTTTTGAAAGGCAGTATTGCACCCATTAGCAGCTTTATTACAAAGCACATGGTAGATCATCGTACGAGTAGATTACAGTCATTACTTGAATATGCAAGACATGCCGAAAGGCATTTTAATAGCAAAAAGAAAAAGAAAACTCAAGTATTTGCAGTAGAAGACGGATCAGAAGTCTTTGTAGTACAGACCGGAAAGAAGGGTAAGAAAAATGCCCAGGAAAACAAACAATCTGATAAGCGATCAGAGGAATTTGTAGAGAGAAAGAAAAGGGGTGAATGTTTTAAATGTGAAAAAAAGGGACATTTGGCAAGGGATTGCAGGCAAAATAAAAAGGTAACCACGGAAGACAAGGAGGGTGAGGACTGACTATATGATAGTCAAGAATCACTAGAAGGGAATAATTAAGAAAAGACAAATGCAAATGTGATAGAAGGAGTAGAGAATGTGATAGAAGAAATAGAGGATGTGCATGAAATCACAGATAATGAAGAAAATGAAATCTTGGATTTAGCATTATTGAACCTAGAGCTCTACTTAGCAGACACAAAACCGGAAGTTACACTTCTGGTAGAGGGGAGGGAAGTTAAATTCCTGTGTGACTCGGGGGCTTCACGGACCCTGATACATCCTTCCAAACTACCAGAAAATTCAGAATCACTTGATTACATATTAGTGAAAGCAGCTAATGAACAGCTGTATCAGGAGCCACTCTCCCACAATACAGCAATAATTGACCCTGTTTCAGGGATGACCCAGAAAAGCAAAATTGTTGTTTCTGCAAAATTCCCAGTAAATCTTTTGGGCAGAGACCTTATGCAGATATTTGGCATAGCAGTAGTTCCAACTATGCAGGGTATGGAAGCACAGCGACAAATGGATACTTTTGTGGTGCGACCGGAGGGTGAAACATTTTATTGGTACAGCCAGGACTTGGTTACGACTGGTCCAGGGGCAGTAACCGAAGAACTGATGAACGTAGCCATCAGTAAATCCCCCTCCCTTGACACTGATAAAAAGCATTTGTTGCATTGCACTCTATATTACTGTAGCAAACCAGGACCTGATAAAGAATATGAGCAAGAACTGTTTAGAAAACATGCTAACAGATTAGTATTACGTAATCTGTACTGGGACACAGAAGGAAACAGTGTAGTTAGCTGTTCATTGCCCCAGGAATTCCTAGCCCTTTACAAATCTAATCGATTACCACATGTTAGTTTAACTAAAGATAAGAATGTAAAGTGGGCAGACCTAGGAGAAAAAGTCACAAGGTGGGAAAAACAGACAGAATTAGAACTTTCAGAACAGGGAGTACAAAAGCAGAAGTTGAATTGGATAACACAGACACACCCAGCTGAGCACTTGCAGGCAAGTGAGGACAGCTGAGTAGCACTCTTACTAGAGGAAGAAGAAAAAGCTTTACGAGGCATACCAGAGACTCTCTGGTCAACAGGGAAATCAGATGTAGGACTTATTCGTACAGCAGAACCAGTCACTATCATGCCAAAGTCAGCATTTAGACCTCAAAAGAGACAGTATCCCTTAAGAAAGGATGCAGAAGTAGGAATCAAACCTATAATAGCAGCCTTACTTAAGGAAGGAGTATTGATAGAATCGCCCGATTCGCAATGTAATACACCCTTATTTCCTGTTAGGAAAGCAAATGGAGAATGGCGTATGGTCCAAGATTTACAAGCTGTAAATGACGCAGTTATACCTAGAGCACCTACGGTGCCAGATCCACACACTTTATTGAATGATTTGAAACCTCAACAAAAGTATTTTTCTGCGGTAGATATTAGCAATGCGTTTTTCTCAGTACCGATACACCCTGACAGCCAACATTGGTTTGCATTTACATTTCAGGGAAAAAGGTATACATACACATGACTACCACAGGGATATTGTGAGAGTCCAACAATATTCGCACAGGAAATGGCAAGTAACCTGGCAGGATTTATCCCACCGAAAGGCAGCCAGATTTTACTTTATGTAGACGACATTCTGCTGGCAGCCCCCACCCAGCAAGAATGCAGAGAAGATACCATAGCATTACTACAATTTCTAGCTACTCAAGGACACAAAGTAAACAAAAACAAACTGCAACTTTGGAAAAAACAGGTTAAATACCTGGGATATGTAATATCCAAAGAAGGCAGAATATTAGATGAAGACAGAAAAACAGCAATATTACAAGCACCCAAACCAACTACCAAGAAGGAAATTATGTCCTTCCTAGGTACGACTAATTTTTGTCGGAGTTGGATTCCAAACTATGCCTTGGAATCTGCTCCACTGACCAACTTGATATTCAAGAAGCCTATGGCAGCACAAGATTTATTATAATGGGCACCAGAAGCAGAATCAGCTTTCTGCAAATTGAAACAACTGATAGCATCCTCATTAGTTTTAGGATTATTGAACTATCATAAACGATTTTTCCAAACTGTAGATTGTAAGCAGGGTTATATGACATCAGTGTTGACACAGCAACATGGGGACAAACAACGCCCCATAGCTTACTATTCATCACAGCTAGACCCAGTGGCGCGATCCTTGCCCCACTGTGTACAAGCAGTAGTCGCAGCTGCAATGGCAGTGCAGGCTTCAGCCTCAGTAGTGTTATTCCACCCTCTCGCATTGAGAGTGCCACATGCAGTCGCGATTATTTTACTGCAAGAAAAAGTAGCATATCTTTCTCCTGCTAGACATCTTTCCTGTATGACTATACTGTTGAGCCAACCTCATATGACAATTGAATGATGCACAACTTTGAATCCGTCAACCTTGCTCCCAAACCCTGCAGATGGCAAACCACACTGCTGCCTACAGGAGATTGAGCAAAAGACACTGCCTAGAAAAGATCTCATGGATGTTCCCTTGGATGATGCCGAGGTGACATACTATGTGGACGGCTCGTGTAGGAGGGGTCATACAGGACAGAATCTAGTGGGGTATGCAGTAGTTTCTGATACTGAGATTTTAGAAGCAAAGTCTTTACCACACAACTCATCTGCACAAGCAGCAGAATTGATTGCTTTAACAAGGGCATGCACCTTGGCAAAGGATAAACGTGTGAACATTTTTACTGACAGCCAGTACACTTTTTCTACTGTGCATGTTTTTGCGCAGCAGTGGAAAAATAGAGGAATGATAACATCTACTGGTAAACCAATTAATCATGCGCAATTTATTTTAGATTTGTTAGAATCTATTCAGTTACCTTGGAAAGTAGCTATTTGTAAATGCGTAGCTCATACCAAACAGCAGGATAGGATTTCAAAAGGTAATGCGAGAGCTGATACAGCTGCAAAGCAAGCAGCTTCAGCAGTATTTCTTTTGAGTGAGGAATTACAACCATCTAAGATTTTAGATTTAGAAATGTTAAACACAATGCAGACACTTACTACAAATGTAGAAAAACAAAAATGGATAAAACGAGGAGCAATTCTTGAGAAAGGGCTGTACATCTCCAAAGAAAGAAAACCAATTTTACCATCTAACTTGTTTAGATATGCAGCTTTGTTGAGCCATGTCTCAACAGGGGGGATGGTACAGTTAGTGAATCGAGTGTTTACAACGTATGGATTTACAAACTACACAAAAAATTTTTGTGCAGCATGCCATGTTTGTAACAAGCATCATGCACAGGGGGCACTGAAGCCTAAGCAAGGGAGTTTCCCTACACCACCATATCCATTCCATACTATCTGTATGGATTTTATAGAGCTAAACAAATGTGAAAATAAAAAGTACTGTCTTATCATTATAGATATGTTTTCCAAATGGGTGGAAGCTTTTCTGACTAAAAATCCAGATGCAGCTACTGTTGCAAAAGTCCTCATTAAAGAAATTATTCCTAGATTTGGCATACCGGAAAAGATTTATAGTGACAATGGCACACACTTTGTAAATCAAACTATACAACAATTGAGCCGTTATTTCGGGATTTCTTTGAAAAACCATTGTGCATACCACCCCCAATCTGCAGGATTAGTAGAGAGGCATAATGGAGTTTTGAAAAATAAGCTTAGGAAATTGATTAGTGAGACACAAAAGAACTGGGTGCACTGTCTGCCTCTGGCACTGTTGAGCATGAGAACTGCTCCAAATGCAAAAGGGTTAACTCCTTTTGAAATACTGTTTGGGAGGGCATATTATACACCTCAGTGGAAACCTCTCATGCCCACAGACCAGGAGGCTGACAGTTCACTTGCAGAGTATATGAGGCGATTTTTGAATTAACAAACTTCTGCAGTTAAATTCTGTTTCAGATAAAGAACAAGCCAGACCATCGGAAGCAGCAGTAGTCCCAAGCACGTGGGTCTGGGTGAAGGTCATGAAGAAAAGGAATTGGAGTTCTCCAAAGTGGGAAGGACCGTACCAAGTGCTACTGTCAACACCCACTGCAGTCAAGATTGCAGAGCGAGCGTCCTGGATTCATCTGACACACTGTAAATTGGTTAAGAACTTTGAACTGGACAAAAACCTTGTTACTGTTGTACAACAAGAACAAAATGACCAGGTATAGAGTAAACAGGGATGCAGAACAACCTCAGAAAAATTGCATGATCATCCTGTTAGCTATACTGATAACAATGATCTTTTTGCTGTGGCCTTTCCTTTTTCCAGCCACACGAGTTGAACTGAACAAACGTGATGCATTACTCATAGACTGGCATCCAAACTTTAACACTTACCAAGCAATTAAATATGTGTATGCTGAGACTTTTAATGTTTCGAACTGCTGGATTTGCACAGCTATACCAACAGCATACGGGGATTATTAATGACTGCTGACCCCCTAGGGGTCAATGAGACCTGGAAAACTTGATTTTTGATACTACACCTGTGAAATCACAAGACAAAATAGCATTGTACCTACCTGTTACACAAAAAGGAATTGTATGTTTTTATAAAAATGACACTATTCAGGTGGGTTGGGGCAATTGCAATGTGACTGTTTCTTATAAATGTTATATTAAGGCTAATAATGACATAATCCTGTTCTTTTGAAGCAACTTTCTATTATTGACAAGAAAATGTTTCATGCAGGGCGAGCATATATCAATACTAAAGTAGAGAATTGTTATTTTGTTTGTGGGAAAAAGGCATACAAATGGCTACCTGAGAATTGGTCCGGCAGTTGTTTTTTGGGTTACCTGATTCCGACCATACAACACACTGCAGCTTTGCCTCAGGGAAAAATTTGAAACGTCAGAGAGGTCAGCAGTAAACTTAGAAGTCCAATCAAGAGACCTGAGAATCCAGTGGGACGAATCGAAGCAGGGTGGAGAAACCATAACTCCGTAAAAAGCAAAGATAAACTGACACACATGGACTTGAGTGACACTATTATATCATGGGCAGGCATAGCCCCTGCATATGGCGCAGTGAAATCGATTTGGGAGCTGAGAAAACTGTCCAAACTTCTTGAAGTTATGAGCAATGCAACTTTTTCTGCTCTCGAATTAGTGACTGATGAACTAAATGCTATGAGAACTGTGGTGCTTCAAAACCGCATGGCTCTTGACTTCACCCTAGTGGCGAGAGGTGGTACGTGCGCTTTAATCAAAGAAGAATGCTGTTCATATATTCCTGACAACCAGCATGAGATAAACGACCATCTTGAGGTGATCCAGCAAGTGTCGACCATGACCAAACCAGGCCCAAACCCTCTGATGGACTTTTTCCAGGATTTGTTTGGGGGGTGGGGTTCCATCCTAATGAACATCCTGATTGCCATTTGTGTGGGATTACTCCTAATAGGAGCATGCATTTGTTGTGGTATCCCCCGCATGAAAAATTTTATCAAAGATTTTATAGACATATCAGTTTCTGAGACTTTGTATCAAAGTACTGAAATTGAAGGGTTGTTGAAAACTGAAATGCTTTCATAAGTCTAAACTAAATGACTCTCTTAACTGCAAATCCGGAATGGAAGAGGTTAGGAGAATAAGATAACTGTTTATGCTTTTGAAAATAGAATAAAAAGTATTAACAGGGGGGAAATGTCAGAAAAATATTCATTTTTATATATGTCTAATGCTTATTAGAAGCTAAAAGAGTTAACACATTTCATTCTATTTTATGTACAGCTTAATCCTGTATGAAATTATAAGATGATTTTTCAAACCACAGTATGCTTTCTGAAACTGCAAGATGCACCCTGACCTAGTATTTGCTAGCACAGCAAAATTCATGTTTATGCCTTTTGGAAATGTACTGAGAAGCAGGTGATTATCTGCTAGGTCAGGAAAATGTATGAATAGTGTATGAATAGAACAATACTGTTTTCTATAATATGATTGAATATGAACAAATCAGCTCTGTTCGTGTTATGAGAACATGCACAGCTGCGGAAAAGAAGAGATACATGAAACAAAAGACTGCTTGAAGAATCTGTACTTGCTTTGTACTCGAATTAGCTATAGTACCTTGAATGGTAACATAACATAGTGGGAAGCTGTATCTAACCGGTGGTCACCAAGGCCACGTTGTTTTTCTTAGGAAGTTTTTCATAAAATTGATAGTGCAAGCAGAAAATCATGGACAAACAGCTGCTATGTAATGATGATGTTAAAACTTGTGATCTGTTACGTCAGCTTAATAGGCAATGTCTTGTTAGAAAGTGTATAAAGATAAACTTACTTCCTGATTTTAGTTAGACAAACTCTGTATTAGCACGTTTTTGTCTCCTTGCTGCAAGATTAAAGTGCCTTAACCTGAACCTACCGTGTAGTGATCATTTTTAAAGCTTATTTTTCCTATGACAAATAAGCACAAATTACTTTGTATAAATAATAAAATACTTCTTTTTCTGTGTTGGAACAAGTCATTCCCAATGTATGAGGTGCAGCCTGGGGAAAAAGGCTTGAATACAGGGAATTGTTATGGCAATTTTCATTAGAAGCCAATTCATTCCCTGGCTTAAAAACGATACAATATCCATTAGTAGTGCATTAAAATTATGAGCTTCAAAGCTGTACGTTGAGGTTTCATACTACAACAGCTAAGTGTAAAAATATTTACATATATATATATATATATATATATATATATATATATATATATATATATACGCATTTTTAAATGTCAGTATTGTATTTTACTTTTTATATTAGTCTACTGATTTGTCAATTTATTTCAGGTTAGGATTTGCTGAGCCTAGTCACGCATTGCTCACACATTACTAATTGTGTTTTAATGAAACTATGTTCTGATGAAGTCCCATAACAAGGGATGAAAGCACTTAACATATGTTATAATAAAAGAGTTTCCAGTTCATTTTACTGGCATTTGATTTTTTCCTCAGCCCACAGAGAGTTCGGTCTATCTTGAGTTGTTTTTGGTTATTCGTTTTCTTACTCATGACACTCCATTTTGCTGGTTATTTTTTGACCAAGTACAAAGGTTTCTGAACATCTTTAAACACAGACTCTGATTTGCACCTGACTGACCTCCTGTTAACAGCCTGTACCAAGAGCAGCAAGGAAAGTAGGACTCCAAAAACTGAAGCATGTCTACAGCAGATCTAACAACAGAACAGCCTCTGCTGTATGAACTGCACATGCTACCTGCATACTGGTGTAACAATTTCAGTACTAACCTGTCAATCTCAAAAATAAAACAAAAAATTAAGAATCAAGGTCTGGGGTACCTGAAAAATCCCTTGAATGCATATATCCATCCTGTATTACTCTCACCAAACACCTCTGAAGAAGGCTACCTACAGATATCAAAGAGAGTGCTATAATTTGTAAACTGTTAGAAGAGTTGTGTCTCTTTGGGGTTTGGATGCAAACCACGGAGAATGCCACAATGTGCACAATCTGAAGCACTATTCAAGGACTGCCTGATACACCTGTCTTTTCAGCAAAGAGCTGTTAAAAAGTGACATCACCAAGAACAATCTACTGGAGGTTCATGGTAATTAGGTAATACATATTTGACACCTTTACTGGAAATACTGTAATTAATTTATGCTTTTTATCTGTGCTGTTACCATGATCTCATCTGTGTATGTTCTGACAACTTTAAACAGTTCTTCATAAAGCAAGTTACATTTTTGAAAATGTTAGCAAAGATAAAGTGGAACATGTTATCTAGATAATGCAGTATATATTATTTTAGGAAACAAATGATAATGCATGAATTATGTATACCATGTTAACATATTACTAACAGTCACTATTTCTGCAGCATGTTAATTACCTACATTACCTCCTTGTATAATAAGTTACCAAAACAGTTCTGGCAAGGTATTTTTACACATATACTGCCCATACTGCAGTATAAGTGGGACTTGCAGTATTTTTTAGTCCACTTCCTTACAATTGAAGTAATTTGTAAGCTTACCTTTTCACTGAGGAATGCAGAGCTGTGTCCTTAAAAGAGGAACAACAAAAAGTCAAGAAAGGTAAGATGAGTATGTTACGACCATCTGCCTCACCTGTACGGGGATTGCTGGCTTTTCAATTTCTGGTGTCTCCTCATTGAACAGCGGCTCTAGCTCAGTTATACTCTCTACATCATCCAGAGACTGCTCACTGCCCAGCTGCTCCAGATCAGGGGTCTAAAGGAAAAAAATGACAGCAGTACATACAATTAGATTTCATTACTACAAGATGCATAACTATGCCAGGTTAACCAGAATATGTCATATGCTGCAACCACAGTTTTCAAAAAACTTTCTATAGTTTTTTTTTTTCAAAAAAGTGTGCTTCCAGTCTCATTCTGGTCTTGTCTTCACTCTGTACTCTGTTTTACTACAAGCAAAATTATAACTTGTAACAAATACCTTTCACTCTTGACCAATAATATACGACCCTCGACTCAATGTAAAGAGATTAAACTGTAGGCACAATACAACTGTAATCTAATATTTTTTTAAGAGACAACTAATGGGGCTTTTTCACTGTAAGAATAAATGAGGTTCACTTTCTAGAGAAACAGCTGTTAATGCAACATTTCTCCCACTTGGCTGACAGAATTTAAGCTATTCTGTAATCTACAAAATAAAGTTAATAGAAAGAAGCAGTCACTCCTCATACAAGAGTATAGGTACAACTAGATTCCACAAAAAAGACAGAAGGGCACAACTCCTAGTCCTGATGGGTAAAGCATGGCAGGTCTATATCATATGAGCGAATCGCACAAATTGCGAACGCTCATAATATCTGACGTACCGGACCTCGAACTTTCCACACTCCCCGTTAAATATATATTCCAACTCCGAGATCGCACTACAGTGAGGAAAGGGCAAATATCCCATTCTTCACTGTACCGCAATCTCAGAAAAAGCACTTCAAGGTCCGTTACGTTCGATATTATGAGCATTTGCAATTTCTGTGATTCTCTCATATGATATAGACCCAAGCATGGCTACAGTTTTAATCACTTTCAAAAGAATGACTTGATCTTTGTCCAAATAAGAAAATGTAATACGGCCACGTGACAAGATATATGGTCCTGCAGTATCCCAGCTGTGATACCCTGCAACGACGCAAACAAAAGTAGCAACATAGCTCATGCCGTTGGAATTTTTATCTACATGTCAATGGCTAGCTGTCCATGGGCTTAGGTCAAGTGACTGCATTTAGTGTGTGACTTTTACAGAAAACAAAATATTGAATGGATGACTTAATCATATTTACAGGGCAGAGACAGACGGAAGAGTCCTTCCATTAGACAAATGGAAGAAGATTAAACATGGCAAAGCAGGGCTGATATACAAGGAACTATGGCAGGGTACAGCTGAAGCCGTTAAGTGTCTTGTGAGAACTAAGTGGAGACACCAAAATAATACGGCCCCCTCTAGTAGGAGCAAAGGGGAAACATACAGTAAGTCAGTGAGTAAGTTGAAATCCTGGCCTAAATTTCATGACAACTGAGAATCCTTTATAGGTAGCACCAGACAGCCCTCAGATAATTTAAGACAGGCACCATAAAAATTGATGATTGCTGGTGATGTGATCAAAAAGGGACAGATAATCTCCGTATGTTTTGGGAGTTGTAGTAAGGATGGCACAGTGGTAGCGGTGTCGCCTCACAGCAAGAGGTTTGATTCTTGGCTGGAGTACCTTCTGTGCGGAGTCTGCATGTCCTCCCTGCATTTGTGTGGGTTTTTTCCACATTACAAAGACATGCATCTGGAGCATTTCTCCACGGGCCTCTGCTGAAAATTGGCTTCATTCCAAGTCGGACTTTCCTGGTAAACATGTGTTAAATAAATAAATAAATAAAATAAATTTCACCTATTTTTTTTCCAAATGGAATATTTGGGATTTTTTTAATGTATCCATGTTGTTTTTGTTATGCTTGTTTTCTCTTTTAAAAAACAAATACATTTCAGTTAAAAAACTGAGAAATGGCAGGTGAAGAAATCATACAACTGCTTTCGGAAGAATTAAGTCAGCAACACTAGTCCAAAGGAGAAGACACAAACTGGAACCAGATAAAACACCAAAAACACCCAAGAGTATAGTATAAACCACTGACAACACTGGAATCAAACAGCAGTGCTGCTAACAGTCAGAAATGAAGTGAGCCACAACGAGGAAATGTAGCTGAAACTTTAGAACAAATGTCCATAGTTGTGGAGTGCTTTCTTCACATTAAGGGACTTCATCAGAGCTCTTCAAAAAGAAAACTCTTTAATGCTTATAAGAGGTTTTATTCTACCTACCTTAATAGCACACTTAAACTAGTAAAGTGCTTAAGGGAACCATTAGGAAGAACTATGAACTTAAAATAGCCACTAAAACCAAAAAGAAGTAAAAATCTTTCTTTAACTATATCAGAAAGTTAAGTAGTAGCATCCAACAATATCCGGACCTTGTACACAATAATACTGCACTCTCTGAACCAAAGGAAATATCTAATATCCTAGCTAACAAATTTAGTGCAAATTGTACTCCATTCACAGCTATATGCCAGCCACTCCCTTTAATTAGTACAGAACAAGTAATTTCTGCCCTCTCAAATACTAAGAATACTTCATCTGTGGGCCCTGATAAAATACCAGGTTGCCTGATTATTAGTGCCAAATACAGACTTTCTGTACACCTACTTTACTCTAAACTTCCCCACTGGTTCCTGAAGCCTGGGAAACACCTACTGTAATGCCATTACACAAGGGTGGCCCAACCACAGATCCTGCTAACTACAGACCTATTCGTCTCACTAGCTTCATATGTAAAGCTATTATCTCCAGTCTCATTAACCTAGACATCGAAAATCTCATATGTCTGGACCCTCATCATTTTGGCTTTGTCAAGGGGAAGTCCTGCCTCTTTAACTTCATTAGTTTCTTTGAAAAAGTAATCAAAGCACTAGATATTGGTTACACAGTACATGCAACATATCCAGACCTGGCCAAGGCCTTTGACACTATTTTCCATGCAGGCATTATTGATAAACTTGTAAATATGAACATAAATCCTTGCATTGTGTGGTGGGCAGCTAACTGGTTGTCTGACAGTAGGTGGTTAGAGTTGTAGGTGCCACTTCTGAAAGCAAAACGTTACTAGTGGTGTACTACAGGACTCGATTTTGGGCTCTCTCCTTTTTGGCATTCAGAGACCATCAGGCCGACGCTCCTGGTCTATGGATAACTAAGTCTGCAGATTACTGTAACTTATGTGTGGTTATTCAATCTTCTGCTGACTCACAACTGCTCCACCATGAATTAGACAATGCTAACAACCGGTGCAGAGATGATTGTCTCAAAAAATGTAGCAAAATTCATTTGGGTAAACAAAACAGCTTCATTAACCACAAAAGTGACGCAGCCTCCAATTAGACACTGGTGTAAGGGCTCTAAGCACTCTTGTTGAGAAGTGATTATAACTTGACCATCATGTCTCCACAGTAGTTCGGAAAGCCTTTTATCTGGCCAATCTAATTTCAAAGGTATCGCCACTACATCCAAGAAGTATTAATTCCCCTTTACTCATATCTCATCAGACCCATTGTTGCATATAGTGCACCTTTTGGTATCTATTTGTTTGAACATATCACACAACTTGCAAGATCTCAGAAATTTATAACTAAAAAGAACAGTGGCCTCAAGAATCTTAATTATCAGGAAAGACAGTCAGGGCTGCACTCAGTCTCTTACAGACTCTGCTGTGGGCATCTGGGTTTAGCCTTTAGAGCCATGAAAGATCCTACTCCATCTGGCTTCCTATTCCTTTGCAGAAATAATGATGTGTCAAATACTGGAACTATATCTTCATCAGCAAATAAATAAGACAAGTTGGCATGACAGATTCATTCTCAAACATATCTCTAAGCTCTGGACAAATTTCCATTAAATGTCAAGCACAGTAACATCTTTGCCATCTTCAAAGCAAACCTAGACCACTGTAATGTCAGCCTCAAATTCTTGTCCTCCTTGAAACTTGAGATAACTTCTGAATAGTTTTTATTCTGGCTAGGCTTGTAATAGTCTGCATACTCCTTAGTACTTACCTATGGAGTCTACTACGGAAGACAGGAAATGGAAGCAGAGTGCCAGGCTTTTCTTCCATATTTATTTTTACACACACACACACACACACACACACACACACACACACACACACACACACACACACACACACATACACATATACACGAGTGCATACGTGTGCGCACACACACACACACACACACACACACACACACACACACACACACACACACACACACACACACACACACACACACACAGTGAACAATTTTTAGAAGTGGCCAATCTACCTACTGTATGGGTCTGGAATGTGGAAGGAAACTTGGGCACCTGTAGAAAATCCAAGCTAATATAGCGAGGACATCCAAATGCTGTTCAGAAGGCACCCCAAGAAGGAAGGAGGTGATAGTGTCAAAGAAGTAGAGAAGTGAAGAGAGAGGTATTAAGGCAACAGACAGATGTAAAAAGTAACAAAATATATAGCTGAGAAACATCGAATGGTAACTCAGAGGTCCAGCCAGGTAATATTTTCTTCAATGTAAGACGATGGGGGAGCTGTAAACAGTAAAGTATGATGGGAGAGTGGACATTGCTGGTATTGAAAAAAATGTATATTTGACAAGAGGGGGACACAACATGGATGTACCAAGTACAGGCTGTCTAGTAATAAAAGAGAAAGGTGGACTGGAAGTAGAGCAGCCAGCTATATAAAGGAAGGTGCCAGATGTGAGGTAATGGGGTAAGGGTGCAAAATGTATGGGATCCTAGGTTAAGGGCTTGGCAGTTAACATAGAGGGATGGGAAAGATGATGGACTGATATAGTGCACTATTCCCCAGATATACAAAGGGAGGAGGAGAGAAAAAAGGTAATGGGATACCACAATCAGAAAAAATATCCATGTGGATATAAATCTGCCAGGCGCAGACTGGGAGATTTCAAGCTCTGGGGTACAAGGAAGTGGAGCTGACTCAGGTCTTGAATCATGAGGGGGTTTAACCAGCTGGTGCAAAACTGCTGCAGAAAGAACAGTATTTTGGATGCTTTCATGACAAATGCAAAAAAAAAAAAAAAACAAATTGTGGATGTTCAGGTTACAGAATCATAAATAAAACTTTTAGTTATGTACTTACCATAACTTTAGATGTATGGGATCCATCTCGCCTACATTCTCTACAGATGGGTTCGGAGCCGATCCTCGGCTCCGACTCGGCGCTATACTATAGAATGCAGTCTCTTATTGGCTGAGTTACCTCCTATCCCAGGATGCACCACCACTACCTCCCCAGATCTCGTTTGTTCGCACTCATATTCACAGAGACATACTATTGTCATAACATACTCAGGTCTTTCAAGAGAGGAAAGAAAACAGTTTCGGACCGTCCGGTCTCTCCTGGTCTACAAGGCAGGGGGATGGAGGGTGGGTTATTAGGAATGTAGGCGAGATGGATCCCATACATCTAAAGTTATGGTAAGTACATAACTAAAAGATGTAATGTGATCCTATCTCGCCTACATTCTCTACAGATGGGACAGCGTCCCTAGCACCTAATTCCCGGGTGGCTCACTGGAAAACACTCCTGAGTACTGTGGAACCGAAGGAAGCTCGACCCCTGGATGCCACATCTAATTTGTAGTGAGAAACAAAGGTGTGTGAAGATGTCCACGTGGCAGCCGCACAAATGTCGCTAATAGAAAGTTTGGAATGAAAGGCTGCCGAAGTGGCCATAGCTCTAGTGGAGAGCTTTTACGGGAGCTATGAGCTCCTTGTTTGAGATGAGATAAACGTGAGTGATGCAGTCCCTGATCCACTTGGCAATAGTGACTTTAGTGATGGCTTTGCCTAATCTGTTATCTGAAAAGAACACAAACAGTTGATCTGATTTCCGTGCTTTGTGTGTCCTATCCAAATAGAAGCGCAATTGCCTGTGCACATCTAAGCAGTGAAAAGTGTATTCAGCTCTATTGGAATATTTGGGAAAGAAGACCGGTAGCTCCATCGATTGCTGTAGACAGAAACTAGAACAAACCTTTGGTATAAAGGATGGGTTTGTCCTAAGAGATACTCTATCCTTGTGGAATACCAGGTAAGGTGGTTTAACACATAGAGCCTGAAGCTCTGAAACCTGTCTTGCTGAAGTAATAGCAACTAGAAGTGCAGTTTTCCAAGAAAGGAATTTGAGATCACAGGTTGCTGCCGGCTCAAAGGGTGGCGAGGTTAAGGCACCTAATACCACATTCAGATCCCACGGAGGTACAGGTTGCGAAATGGGGGGTCGTAAAAGCCAAGCTCCTTTAATAAAGGCTTTACAAAGCTTGTTGCTCATTAAGGGAGGTTGCACACTTTCATGAAAATTAGAAATAGCCGCCAATTGTACCTTAATGGTAGATACTGAGCAGCCTTGCTGGAACAGGGAGGCTAAAAATTTGAGTACTTCTGATACCGAGGCTGTCATTGGGTCTAATCCTCGGAGCTGGGCCCAAATAGCAAATCTCTTCCATTTACTGCTATATATTTTCTTTGTAGAAGTCTTGTGGGCTGAAGACAAAATGTGTATGACTTCAGGAGCCAAAGAGTGGGTCCTAATTATGGTTGGAAGAGGAGTAGCCAGGCTGTCAACTTCAACGAATGGAGGGACTGATGGAGTTGTCCTGACTGATGAGTCAAAAGGTCCGGAACTTGGTCCAGGAACCAAGGACCCTCCAATGCATATCTGTGAAGAAAGGGGAACCAGATATGTCGAGGCCAGTATGGGGCGATTAATATCATCTTGCTTTTTAAGCGAATCGCCTTCTGAATCACCTTGGGGAGAAGGGGAACCGGTGGAAAGGCGTATAGCAGACCGGAGGGCCAATCGTGGACAAGAGCGTCCTTGGGAATCCCCCCCGAAACTGGGGTCAGAGTGAAGAAGTGATGACACTTCGCATTGAAGGGGTTTGCAAAGAGATCGCAACAGGGGACTCCCCATCTTGTGAAAATCTGTGTTGTCACTCTGTTGTTCAAGGACCACTCGTGAGGGGAGAGAATAGTTCTGCTCAGTCTGTCGGCTAACACGTTGGATTTCCCCGGAATGTGCGTTGCCATTAGAAAATGCTTGGAAGCAATCGCCCAATCCCATACTCTCATGGCCTCTCTGCAAAGGGGATAGGACCTGGTTCCTCCTTGTTTGTTTAGGTACCAGACTACCGAATGGCAATTGTACCCTGGGGGAGGTGATCGTGCAGTGCTTGCAACGCTAAAAGCACCGCCCTCATCTCCAGGATATTGATATGAAGAAGACTCTCGTCGGGGTGCCACGTGCCTTGGACCGACCTGTCCAGATAATGACCCCCCCACCCTGTCTGGGAGGCGTCCGTAGTCAGCGTGGCAGAGGGTGGGGCGAAGGGTCGCCCTTGATTCAGGTTGGGGGTTATAAGCCACCAACGGAGATCCTGTTTGCACGTGTCCGTGATCAGAATGTGGTGACTGAGGGGAAGGTCCTGATAAGACCACTGGACTGAGAGGAGCCACTGAAGTATCCTCATGTGCAACCTTGCCAAGGGGACCAGAAGAATGGTGGCTGCCATGGAACCCAACAGTTGCAGGACCATTCTTGCTGGAGCTCGACGCCTGAGGAGCAGAGTTCGGACTTGGGACTGAAGCATTGTGATCCTTTCTGCAGGAAGATAGACTCGCATCTGCCTTGAATCTATTTCTGCACCGATGAACAGAATACGCTGAGATGGTTGCAATACAGATTTTGACCAATTGAAGGTGATTCCTAAGGATTTGCCCAGTGCTATCGTGGCTGCTAAATTTTGCAAGAGTAGATGCTTGGAGGCGGCAGTTAGGAGCCAGTCGTCTAGGTATGGAAACACCTGGAATCCTAGACTCCTCAAGTGAGCAGTTGCGACTGCCAAACATTTGGTAAACACCCTGGGGGCTGTGGTGAGACCAAAGGGCAGCGCTCGGAACTGAAAATGACTGTCTCCCAGGCTGAAGCGTAAGTGTCTCCTCGACGCCTGATCCATCAGAATGTGATAGTAGGCGTCTTTGAGGTCTATGGAGCACATCCAAACTCCTTTCTCCAACAGTGGGAGAATGGATTGTAAAGTGACCATCCGGAATTTGGACTTTTTTACAAATCGGTTCAGTTTGCTGAGATCCAAAATGGGTCTCAAGTCCCCGGTCTTTTTTGGCACCAAAAAGAATCTTGAGTAAGTCCCTAATCCGGCCTGGTCTGCGGGGACAGGTTGGATGACTCCTTTTTGAAGCAGCTTTGATACTGGCCGGGCTGCATGATCCCGTTGACTGGGTGGTGGGTCCGGGATTCTTTGGACTGGTGGGGGCGGTTGTACAAAGGGGATGGAGTAACCTCCGGCAATGATTCAAAGCACCCATTGGTCCTGAGTAATATTTTCCCAGGCCTTTAGGTGCTTCGAGAAACGACCCCGACTGGCTCGGAGCTGCACAGTCGGGCACTCCTTCAGGGATACTGGAAGGAGGAGGAGCCACGAAAGGACTCGCGGTCTCCAGTGTTGTGGGGGCCTCCGCCGCCTCTGGGACGGCGTCTCCCTGAAAAATTTCCCCCTCCTCTGCCTCTAGAAGGGGGATCGCTCTGCTGCGACGAGTAAGGCTTCTGAGACTTACGGAACCACATTTCCCTCCTCCCGGGCCTTGGGATAAGGCCTGGCGGGAGTGGAAAAGCGGCCCCACGGCAGCCAAGGTCTTACCCTCCTGCTCAGCGAGTCAAAGTGTCCTTTACCTTGGGTCCAAACAATGAGGACCCATCAAAGGCGTCGGCAAAGGAAGACTTAAAGGCCTCCATAAAATGACACAGGCGTAACCAGGCTTGTCTCCGAAGAGCAACACCTGTTCCCCGCCAAGTTTACTCGCCTTCGGCCATAGGAAATGAGCCTCATGGACGAATTAGATAAAGAGGATAGGGTAGCCAACTGAGAATTAACTGTCTGAGTTAATTGATCAGGTAAGTTACCCGAGAGGGCATCCGACAGCTCCTTGATCAGATCCCTCTGTAGTCTGGTGAAGTGTGCCAAGTAATTCAGAGACCTTAACGTAAAGGCCGCTGAAGTAAGGGTACGCTTGCCGTACCGATCCATGCTTCTAGACTCTTTGTTAGGTGGATGGATGGACGTCGAAGCCTCTGCCACATCAGATGCCACCACCATAGCATCTACAGCCACACCCTTAGATAAGAACTCCTTGTCCGGGGGTGCTGAAAGAAACTTATTGGGACGAGCTGGCACCGGTTCCACAGAATCCGGGTGTTCCCACGCCCTTCGAGAGATCAAATCCAGAAGCTCATCGAAGGGCGGAGACACCCAGGAGGCGGAGGGCTGAGCCCCGAAGGCCTTGAGGAACACGGACTCCTCAGCGGAAGAGGGTTTGGATTGACAATCGCCTCGGTGTTTAATGTGATTTAAAATGTCAGCAAAGGAGACATCTTCCGATGGCGACTTTGGGGACCCTCCGCATCATCGAGGTCGGTATCTGACGTGAGGGACTCGTCAGAGTCGACGTGTTTCCTCTTACACAGTCTCTTCCTGGGTGGTTCCTCCGAAGGAGTGTCGGAGGAACCTCCAGGAAGAAGGGAACCACCAATGGGGGTAACCTCAGGCCCAGGGGCTCCGCTGTCACAAGACAGGGGGACTCCAGAAACGCCAGTCACCACGTCCAAGGAAGGGGGTGGTGGTGGAAAGGTCGAAGTGGCCAAAGAGGATTTGGCTAAGGCACTTCTCATGGCATCGAAGGCAGGACCCCCAGAATCCTGGGAAGGTGCTATCCCCGAGGCCACAACAGTAACAGGAGCCCCTGCAGCCGACACACCAAGAGAGAGGCTCGAAACCGAAAGGGTCGGATCCGAAGCCTCCCCCCCGGGGCCGACTGAGGAAGTTTGCGTACCGAACCCCGACCCAAGGGACGGAGTTGAAGTTAGAGTCGGAGCCGACTCGATAACTTCGACCGGGTCCACCCACACCGACTCCAACGGCGCCGAGGCTGTCGGAGGAGGAATGGTAGTAGAAGGATAAGGGATCGGCTCCAAAGCCAACTGGGCAGGAGTCGAGATCAATTTAGCAAAGACCGGTGACTGGAAGAGCTTCTGAAGCACCCTGTCTACGTCCGAATCGGACATCCTCGAACGAGAAGAGACCGATCGGGTCCGAGTCGACTTCTCCGCCGGCTCCGAAGAGTAGGGGACCGGCTCCGTAAAGGCTCGAGGCGCGCCGAGGGAGATTCCACCACTATTGCAATCTCCCTCGGAGCCGATGTGGACTTCGCCCGAAGTGGAAGTGTCTGAGCAGGCAATCTTCATCGGCTCCGAGTCAGTGGAGCCGATGAAGGTGACCCACCTCGATGTCGAGCTCGACTCCAAGGCCAGGGGAGTCGAGGCTGGAGGCATCGAGGCAGACCGTTCCCCTCGGCTCCGAAGTCCGTGGAGCCGACGGAGAAGCCTGCCTAGACTTTTGGCTATCGGTTCCGGCGGGCTGGTCGGAGCCGACGATTTTTTCTTCTTGCCAGAAGGGGAAGAAGAAGAGGACAAAGCTTCCTCAAAAGAAAGGGCAATGAGCCCTTTTAAAATCAATTTGTTTTTCCTCTCTTGGAGGACTCGAGAGGAAAAAGCGTGGCAAACGCTACAAAACTCCTGCAGGTGTTTAGGACCTAGACAATACACACACAGGGAATGATCATCTGTGATTGACATCTTATAGCTACATTTGACACATTTTTTGAAACCAGAGGGTCTATGTTCCTTAGACATGGTTTCGACAGTTAACAACAACTACAGACTAACAAAAAAACAATGACAACTAGGCTCTAACTCAAACGCCTAAAGTAGGGCTAGGCCCCTCTAACTTAAACGGAACCTTCCTACCCAACAAACAAACACAATTTACCACAAAAAATTATCGACTCACAAACGTACAACAACAATAGCTGTTAAAACAGCTTTTGGGTGAATTTCAGAAAAAATCTGACAGAAAAAGATTTCTAACTAGAGGTACTTAGCTCAGCCAAGTCCGAGACCACGTCTATGCTGGAAAGCGGCAAACGAGATCTGGGGAGATAGTGGTGGTGCATCCTGGGATAGGAGGTAACTCAGCCAATAAGAGACTGCGTTCTATAGTATAGCGCCGAGTCGGAGCCGAGGATCGGCTCCGAACCCATCTGTAGAGAATGTAGGCGAGATAGGATCACATTACATCTGATTATGCTACTCTGATTTAGAACAGAGAAGAATGGAATACAAAGGCAAGGATGATGATGTGGGATTTTAAAATAAAAGATTATGCTGCGCTGGGGAAAGAGGGTCAATAAGAGTTATGAGATCAGGGGCAGACTGAAGGATTAAACAAGCTGTGGAGTTAGGTCAGTGAAAGGGTTATCAGGTTTACAGCCAAGGATGTGAGGAAGAAATAAAAAGAGTAAGGTGATGTGGCTTCCTATAAAAATGGGAGGCTAGCAAGGGATCAAAAAGGAAAGAAAGTCTTTTTAAGTACATAACAGAAAGGAGCAAAGACCTGGCCAGGATCAGCATAGATGGGAGAGGAAGGGAGAGTGAGTGGGAGAGGAACAGACAGGAAGAGAGAGAGACAGATTAAGAGAGTGAAAGATTACATAAGATGGGAAAAAAAGCAGTAGCACTTAATGAAAGTTTTAATTCAGTCATCACAAAATAAAGGAAAAGGAGTGTGGCATGCTGGTGGAAGTCAAGGCTGACTTGGGAGAAAAGAACAGATATCAGGATAGAAAGAGTGAGATGAAGAGGGAACTGGCTGCCCTTAGGAAGTATAAAACACAAAGATCAGAGATTTGGGTGGAGCTGGGTTATAAACTTGACCCTTAACCATGTTTTATTTATCTGTTAATGAGGATTTAGGACTCTGGTTCAAGTGCAGCCACTGAACTTGTGTAGCTACAGGAGGTTCAGGAACGGCCTTAGGTCAACTGGTGCCCTAGGCAAAAGGGCTCCACGGTGCCCCCACCACACCAGCTGGTGCCCCCATCCTTGTCTACCTACACCAAATAAATACTGGAAAAGTGCCTCTACTAGAGCGGCGCCCTAGGCGGCCGCCTAGTTGGTCTATGCCTAAGGTCGGCTATGGGTTCAGGACAAACAGATCTTTAAAGGCAGGGTAAGACAACAAGAGATCTCCAGTCAAAAGTCTAGAAGACATTGAATAAAGGGATGGAACTTTCAATCTCGCTTGATAACTCAGGGACTTTAGGTCTGCAATTGTTTTGCTCAGGAACCTCTGGGGTTTTTCTGTTGGATATTTTATTTATTTATTTAGCTAACATTTGTTTACCGGGAAAGTCTGACTTGGAACTAAGCCAATTTTCAGTGGAGGCCCGGGGAGAAACACTCCAAACGCATGTCTTTGTAACGTGGGAGGAAACAGGAGCACCTGGAGGAAACCCACACTGACACAGGGAGGACATGTAGACTCCTCACAGAAGGCACCTCAGATGAGAATCAAACCAGAGAACCTCTTGCTGTGAGGTGACAATGCAACCGCTGCACCACTGTGCCGTCCATTTTCAGTTAGATAAACCCAGAAGGCAACATTGTACTTCATAACTGGTCTGATTAATGTTTGGTATAAGGCTGTGGGTAGCACTTTAGACCTTGAAGAGATTCTTTTGGCAATTAACTGTGCTAAAAAATTTCCATACAACCAGTGTCACATGATGGTCAAAAGAAAGGGAATCATTAAACGTTTCGAAGTCCCTGACTACATTTTTATTTTATAGGGGTGTGTTGTCTACACAGTATGAGGAGGAGTGGGGTTAATTACCAAAAATGGGAATACTGCACTTTTCTTAACATTTCATTTTAGTACTTTTACATTAAGAGTTTACTAGGGATAACTCATTAATGGAGGATATGGGTTTCAGAGGGTGACTTAATAGCCCTCAGTTTACAGACATCTGAAAACCCTGATAGCCAGAGGCCTTGGCCCTCTGCTTTATGATCTAAGAAGTAAAAGCCAAGTAATGGCCAAAAAGAAGACATCCTAGCATTGAATCCTGAGGGAATAGTGCTGGTCATTTTCATACTTTCTAAAGAGGTGTCTGTAACTTGCATTGTGCGTCTTCTGTCTTTCATCCAATTTGCTATCCATCATAACACATATGGGTCAATTTTTAAAGCATTTTGCTTGGGAAATAGTGTCAAAGGCATTGGCCAAGTCAGCACATACCATTTGTACCACATGGACACAGTCTACAGCCTCCATTTCCCTTTCAAAGAAGTTTATCAGATTCAATAGACAGGATTTACCCTTCACAAAGCCTAACTACTGGGGATCAAGCTGAATAAGATTCTTGATATCATAGTTTATGAGGACAGTTCTAATACTTTGCAAATAAGCTTTGTACGACAATGCCTGTAATTAACTGGACAAATTGTAAGGCTACCCTTACAGAGGGGCATCACAACTACAAGTTTTATCAGTATGGAAACCAGTAGCTAAACTTAGGTTGAACAGTTTAAGAAGCAAGTCTGCAAGGGCATGTTTAACACTATTAATTAAGCAACCAGGTATACTGTCAGGTCCCATGGAATAAGTATTACATAATCAAAATGTAGCAATCAAATGGCACTTATATCGAAAATGCCATTTATAGAATTCGCTCTTGTGGGGGGCTGCACACCCCCTGCTAATTATATACACCAACTCCGGGATCACACTACAGTGAGGAAAGGACAAATTTTACGATCTTCACTGTACCGTGATCTCACTATAAACAGCTCGATGAACGGCATTTTGATGTAAAGTACCATTCGATTAAATCACTTTTCGATAACGTAATATAGACCCATATTTTTGGACTTAACACTTTGAATACAAGCTCTTTAGAGATCATTACGGGATGAAAGGATTCAAGTATTTCAGGTCTTTGGACAGAAGTGTCAGGGGTGAAGCTGGCAGTGACCTGATTTGAAAAGATGCTGGCAATTTCTATCTGGTTACAAAGCTGTAGCTAGCTTTCCATGCAGTCAATGCAGTTTCTTGATCTATTGCCCCCTCAGTTCTACACTGAGTTTCAAAAAAGCAGTCCTCAGTCTGGGGGGGGGGGGGTCTTCTGGTCGAGTTGAGGAAAAAAAACAAAGCTGCTGTTTGGAAATTGCAGCAAAGCTCTTGCTACAAATATAACAAGTGGCTTGCTCAAGAGCTTCAGCCTGATCACAGATGTGGTATCAGCATTCACTTCTGAATGTCAGTCCTTTACTATCACTTTAACAAGTGGCTTGCTCAAGAGCTTCAGCCTGATCACAAATGTGGTATCAGCATTCACTTCTGAATGTCAGTCCTTTACTATCAATTGACAACACACCCCTCTCCCTCCAGCTCTTTGTGCCTCTGTTGGTCAGAGTAGGAGACACCATTTTGACTAATGACGTAGCAATGCAGGGTATTGTTTCTTAGTTTTCTACCACAGCGAAAGAATGATTTAGAATTGCCTTTGGATTCAGGGACCAGCCCTAAGGCTCCTTTTATGTATCTGATAGTGTTTTTCAGTATTTTTTCTTTTTTGGTACAATTACTTAAATATTTTCCTTGTGAAGAGGAGTTTGGATCTGCTATATAATTTAAGGCGTTTCTTTCCTTTGTTGCAGAGTTTATTTATGGCAATGGACAACCAGGGTGATTTATTTTTGGATTTCCCATGACACAAGTTTCTGGTAGGGTCTACAAGCTCTATACATTTTTCTAAATGGGTGTATAATCTCTTAGTGCTCTATAAAGGTCAGGGGTGGTGCAGTCATAAGTGAATTTTGATATGTCATCATAGAGAAGGTTGAGGTGAAGTCTCTAAATTCAGTGGTTTGCTATAGGGGCGTTTGGGAGTCTAGACAAGGAGGTCACATGTTTGCAGTCAATCTCAGAAGGAGATACCACAGAAGTAGTGCAACAGGTGGACAATGTTTTTAAAGAATCAAGTCAAGAATGTGATGTCCTTTTGTAGGTTTGTTTACTAACTCTTCAAGAATGTTTTTGCTAATAAAAATTTGTAGACTTAAGTCTAGAAATACTTCCTCACTTACTGACCACAGCAATAATGAGGAGATGGGGGGAATTTTGTGCTTACATTAACACAATGGGCAAACAACAAGAAAAACACTGGATTTAAGAACACAACAAGGACAGGGTGGGAAAATTAATCAGCCACATTTAAAGAACAATATAACGCAGCTGCAGTTAAAATGCTTCAAGTGCGATATAGATTTTACTTGTCTGGTAGAGAAATATAGAAATACTCAAAAATAAATGAATAAACAAGTAATATATACACGTGGATCTACTTCAGTAGATTGAACATATTACAAGTTTAGACCACATATGGCAGAGGCCATATGTTCGAACTTGTAATAGTTCGAACACTGAAGTAAAAAAAGAAAAAAAAAAAAAAAAATTAAACGTCTGTAGCAGGGGGGACTATGCCCCCCTGCACCCCTCCCACACCCCCTTACTAAAATATACCAACTCCGAGATCGCACTACATTGCGGAAAAGGGAAATCTTCTGATTCCGCACTGTACGGAGATCTCCATTCAGTCCGATCGAACATTTACAAGTTCGAACATACGATCTCGGCCATATGAGGTTCGAACTGGTCATATGTTCAATCTACTGAACGGGACCCATATATGTACATATACATACATACGTACACACACACACACACACATATATATATATATATATACACACATATATATATATATATATATATACATATATATGTATATATATATATACTTACAAATCTATCTTCCACCCTAACCTCTAAACTGGAAGTATGATACAATAAAATCTCCAAATTCGCCACCAAGACAAATTCCCTCTCTCATCACTGCACCTCCTTACAAACTTTAAATTGGCTTGAACTCCCTAACCAAGTAGACTACCTCCAAATAGTCTCTGCCCACAAACTTATATTCCAACCTACCAGCTGGCCCGCACTATCCAGTATTCTTCAACCATACACACCCCCCCCCCCCAGACCCCTTAGATCTTCTCACCAAAACCTTATTTCCATCCACAAACCCAACCGCCCAGCTGGTAAACTTCTACTCTCCTATTCCCTAGCTAAAAAATGGAACGCCCTGCCCTCTACTCTGAGGACATGTGACACCTACACTCCTTCAAAACACAACTCCATTGCTACCTGCAAACTCAAAGAAAATGCAACTGCACTCTTTATTCTTTGCCACCCAAGCTCTCATCTTCCTAATCTCCTGGCTAAACTTCATACCTTGCTAATTTTCCCCTTAATCCTACATTGTTAATGTAACTAATATTTTCACATCCAACCTTATGCTTTATCCCTCTCTTCCTCCAGGACAATTCTCATTTCGCATCCTAGTTGTTTAACTATGAATTACTCTAGTATTGAATGCTTTTACCAACTGTCCGTGGAATTTCCACCTATTTTGACTGTAAAACAAATATTTTTTTTCTTTGTATTTTAAGTTTATGTATTTTTTATTTGTATTTTCATTATGAAATGTAACATTGTACTGTGGAGCTTTTCTCCCTGGGCCTCCACTGAAAACGGGCTCTTGAGCCCAGTGGACCTTCCCAGTCACCAACTGGAATAAATAAATAAATAAATAAAATAAAATAAATAAATAAATATGCATATACATACGTGCGCGCGCGCACACACACACGTACATTTCTGTTACTTACAGTTGCTAAGAAGTCATCTTTTAAATATTCAAAGCAATCTGTAGTTTGGTGCACAATGCAAGAATAGAATACAACATGTTAACAGGACTGAAGCATGCATATAAAAAGAGGTGAATATATCTCTATCTTGAAAAGAAAGTAAAGAAAAGAAAATAAAACAGATGCAGGCAAGCAGAAAAAGGAAGCAGTTTTTTTTCTGTCCACATATAAGTAAACTGTACCAAAAATGCAAGTAGGCTACCTGTTGAGCTGCTGACACGAGTTAAACATGTGAAGAACAAGAAGAAATATCTGGCATAAAATTAGATCTGGACAAAATTACTCCACTGCAGCAAGACACCTGCAGTAATACTACTGCTGCAAATACTGCAAGCTGTATTACTTCCATGAAGTTACAGAAAATGAATCAGGATCAAAACAGTTAAAATGACTAAATGTTAAGTCAGATATATCCACAGGTTAAAACAGCATCACTACAGATTTCTAAATCAACAAACATAGACAAAAGCACATTATGAAACAGAGGAGCTAGAACACAGATATAAGGCAAGGCGGTACATATCCATAAGGCAAACATAAAATGATGATATTTGCAACAGATTAGAACAGCTTTGAGGTTGTTGAGAGTACTATTGGTTTTCTGGCAGATTCTTATAGTGAAAAGATTACAGGAAGCAAGAAGGAACAATGACAGCAGGCTAATAAGTATGGTTAGCAGACTGATAAGAGGAAGGCAGAAGTTACACAAGAAGTTTAAAATGTTGTTCAAATCGAAAATAAGGAAGCACGAAAAACCCAAGAGTGGGCTCTGTCAATCATGGGGAACATTACTGGTTCTAGTTTTCACTAGGACACATAACTGGACACCAGTATCACTCTGTTCACTGAGACCAGTGCCATGATCAGTGATGAAGACGACAGTCGTTGGGTAAAATCCAGTGAGGAATGCAGAGTAGATACTAAGCTGGCAGCTTAGATTTAATGAAAAAGGTGAATGGCTACTCATTTTCATTGTGGCGGTGGCGATCAAAGCAAAACTTACATACTTAGGATAAGGACAGGATGACAAAAATCCGAGGTTCACAGTCAACCCATCTATCTTAATTGTGTAATGAAATGCAATACAACACAATATTAAAAGTTAGCAGCTGATGCCAAAATGTTTCTGGAGTGTACAGTGTGCAGCTGTGATAGAGGATAAGCACTAACAGGGTCATCCATGATACAGCAGAGCATTAAAAACATAACACTTAAAATATTATATCTAAATAGTAGTCAGAATGTAAAAAATACATTCTACTGCCAAAGAATGCAAGAAGGAGCTACAATAATCACGGAGAGAGTGGAGGGGTTATGAAAAATACCAAGACAGCCTAGTATGTACACACTAGAAAAGTAAACAAGGGGAAACGGTAATAAGGTTTGTTGTTGTTGTGTCTTTCGGCTTTTCCCAGTTAGGGGTCGCCACAGTGGAACTTCGGACCGCTAATGACTGGCAGTAGGTTTTTACGTGCCGAGTTGCCAGCACTGACGCACAACCTTCCATGAAGGTACGCCCATTCACGCATGTCTCTACACAGAAGACGCTCTTGCTGAGAATCGAACCGGACGTCTTACTGTGAGGCGACAACGCTACCACAGCACCACCACCACAGTATAATATTACTGAGGACAAATGGGAGGAGTGAACTCAAAACAGGAATGACAAAAGGTGAGATGTTGCATAGTAACAGGAAGAAATATTGTCACAAATGCTGTTTTAAGAGACAGCAGTACAAGACCACAGATCTTGGATGCCTACACAGAAAAATGAAGAAAAGATCACAGAGGGGTAGGAGAATGCCACAATTGTGTGCAATGCACACAGTGAATATCTTTTTCAGTTGGTATCGCTGTATGTTCATGAAGTCTACATTAAAGGGCCATTTAGAAACTGCTGATGATGGACAAGACACTGTTTTACCATTAATACCCATGTGATGTCTGACCACAAATCTGCCACTATTTTCAGAATCCGACTACAACAGATGTGAGAGTCACATTTAAGACTTATAAAATGTATGGCAGATAAACTAAAACTATGTGACTGAATATGAAAAGCACATTTTTCAGCAGCATGAAAAGATGTAAGAATGCCTGACCTTTTGCTATGCAACATACAAAAAGTATAATAAAATTTGACAGGTAAAGCCCTGTCACCCAGATGACCGGTATTCAAATAGTGGCATGGGAGCTGGAGTGAGCAGGGTGGGAGGATTGGACTGAGCGGCATATGACCTGCTTGCCTTCTTGCAGGTAAAGCTGTCTTTCATCTCCTTTATGGTAACATGGTGGGAGCTCTGGGTGCTGAAGCTTATGGAGTCTGAGCCAGAGGGACATGCTACCACAGCACAGCCACACAAGTCATGTGGCAATCATGCAGGGAAAAGCCTGTACTCCTTCTCCAGAGAATGGCACCATTGATGTTAAAGGAAGCTGCAGAGGGAATGCTACGAGCTCCTGGGATGGGGAAGAGGAGAAAGAGACTCTGATGTCTGCCTGCATGAGGGCCCCACAGTTGGCTCTTGCCTCATGGAGAATGAATAGGCCAGTGAATGCTGTCATCCCCACAAAGAAGAGTTGGACAAGATAAGTTAAGGGTGGACTGACAGCAGGCACAAGGGTTTAAAAAATTAGTATATGAAGTTTGTAAATGCTCTTTGTTGGGAAATATTAACAATTATGTAGAAAATATGAAAATATATGACAGACATGAAATGGATAATTATTTTGCCTGTTGATTAGAGGGTCTATGACTATTCCTAAAACAAGAAGCTAAAGAGAGAAAAAGACACTTAGAAAATGTAATGAGATAGCTAGTCAAGTGAAAGAAAACAAACCTCATTAGCAGGGAAATGTGAAACTCTATACACTTAGTACACTTGATCCAGCCAAAAGGCTGCATAACAACTGCCTAACTACATCCATGGTTTCTCTATGGGAAATATATAAGTCACATAGCTGAATGAACAATACAGGAAAAGAAAAAGTGAGGAGAACTACCTTGAAACTTGTACAGTACAAACTTGTCAGTTTGTTTTCTGCACTTATTTAATTACTTGTGATGTCCTGCAGAAATGTGAAGTTAAGGGCTCAGTAATTATTTAAGCTAGGACATAGACAGGAGGAAGTTTAGTTGTAAACAAATACTTTTCTTTCTTGTAATCTTTTCATTCAAAATTATTACTTTTTTCTTTTCTATCTGCAAGTTTATATTTGCCCACATACTTAAATGAACTGATTTAAGAAACACATTTATTTATTCATTTGTAAAACACTTGTAGATAATCGTCTATTTATTTACTTATTAAGTGATAAGACTATATTTACTGCTAATCGGTGACATGCTGCTGGTATCCACGTTCAAGTCTGCTCCACTACACACTACCACTTAAGTTTACATATTTTTTTTTTTGGTTTTCATCAAGAGTGAATGCTGGAAATGAGACTGCCCTAGTTGGGTATTCTAGAGTAGTGGCAGTTTGCTACACTGGGCCAGGACAGAATACTGAACTAATGGAGAATATTATCAGGCTTCCCTGTAAATTAGTGTGCATGTGTGTGGACTTTTTTAATCAAAGTGTCATCACTGTTGGAAAGTGAGCACACTGCATCCTGGACAGAGTTGTGAGAAAGTGCTCTGTGGAGCTTGTCCAAGGACTCTTTTGAGTGGGGTGTTCAGTGTGAAGCCTATTCTTGTGTGTGGATGGCATGGTGAAGGCCTATACCCTGGACAACAGTGTGTACTCCCTGCACACTCTTGACACTAAGCTGAACTTTGCAAGTTAAGTAATTCATACGTGCATGACTTTTTTTTTTTTAAATATTTTAATCTGTTTAGTACTAGTGGTGCGACTGCAGAGACCATAACATTGGCAGCCATCAGATTTTTTAGGTTTAGATAATTTAGTATTGGCCAGCTGTGCAGACCTAAGGACTGCAGCATTTGCCCACTACTTCCACAATCCATTTTTCCTTCAACAATAACAGCATGGCAACATTAAATAATCTGCAATGTATCTGTACACATACTGTTTTTTTCTTCTAACAGTCTATATGTTAAATGCTGACAATCAGGTTGTCTACATACTGTACATTCAATGATCTGAACTCGGAGCTTTCAGCAAAATACATAAACCGATACAAAAGCAGATTTTTTTTGCGGGTGCCAAGCGTCCCACACCTCACATACTCATTACTCCATCTCTAAGGTTGCACATACACAGGAGAAAAGGCACCTGCCCCTTTCCCAAAGCTCTGCAAACTCACAGCAATAATAAACTGTGACATAAATTAATGACGGTCAGTGTTTAACTGAGCAGACAGATGTTAATACTTTCATCACCGTCAGGACAGGAGTCGTACGTAAGAAATTCACGTCAAAAGGAAACAACAATTCATGCTAAATGTAATAAATCAAGTTCAGCCTCCTAAGTCAAAGACTAAGAAGGTGTTTTGTACTACTAATACATTTTTATGTTATTTGAAAATGTAAGCTGGGCAGACTGCAAATGTATTAATGTAGGGTGCATAAATTTATTACTATGACATGGCATGGACTTTTGTAAACTATATATGGAATATTAAGAAAATTATTAAAAAAAAAAACAAAAAGGGAAGACATCAGGCTAATTCATTCTGATTTTTATGTTTTACTCTCTGATGTTTTAGAAGTTTAGCTGCAGTTTTACAATACTTTAATTGCCTTGTGACTGCAAAATAAATGTGTAAGTGACAATTATGCTGGGCCTAAAGCAGGTTATTTCCTCACAGGAGTGCCTTTTGATGGAAGCTTACCTCTGCTTTGGTATCAACTGCATCGACTTCAATGTTAACCTCTGCTTGCAGGATTTTTTGCTTGGTCTGCTCGATGGCAATACCTAGTTTGTTGATATAGGACTGCAGCTCCTCTGCAGAGTCCATGTTCAGTTCAACAAGTGCCTTGTGAAACAAATCCACCTGTCCTTCATCCAGCAGCTCCTGCAAAAGCAGACAGCAGGTAAGCAGCAGTGTCTGTAACGTCATTCAGTTCTTAAATGTCATACTGTCCGAAAATACACTCATACTCTTCTACTTAAAACGCTGCTTCTTATTAATCAGAGGAGAACTGTGTACAAAATCAAGGAAAAATATCACTGTATGAATAATAAATTGGAAAAAGAAAAAATACAAATTCTGGCCAAAAATAACAGTTGGTTGGGAAATGCATACTAGTAGTACCACATCAAATACATGAATGAAAGATTTTATGTTTTAAGTACAATAAATATTCGATTAATGGAGAACATCTCCATATTGTAAATAATTATTTAATAGTTTAGTAGTTAAAATTATTTTATTTAAAATGGTTGCACAACAGTCATACAAGAATTGCAAAAAGAATCATGAATTGTACCATGAAATTATTTCCAAGTATGTATAATGCTTGTTTTTTTGTGAATTTTGATATTGCAACCAATAAAAAGGTATTGAAGGAAAAAATAACTCTCAACTGAAAAATGCCATGATGCGTTTAGGAACTCCTATACACACCAAAGCAAAGATCCTAAACAAACTTACCAGACCTATGAGTAATACAATAAAGTACAAAATAGGCAAAGACAGTCACTGTACAGTTTTACTTTAAATTTCTTCAAAGGGAGTGCACATAGTTTTCTGCTGCTGTAAATTAAAAAAAAAGTTTATTGAAAAATAAGGTACAGAAGATGGTTTTGAGAAAATGGGGGAGAGGTCTATGATGAGAATCCAACAATTCACAAGACACAGTTCTACGATTTTGTTGGTCAACATCTCAGGGTGAATATTCATCAAACAGATGTCACCAAAAGCCTACTTACTGGTCAATCAATGAAGTCCACAAATGAACTTCTAATGCACTTCCCTGATTTTTGCCAAGTTGAAAGATAGTCACATGTGGGAGTAATTGGATCGGAAAGTTAAGACCTCGCAATACCCTCAACTATGCTTTCCAAAGATGTGGGGAAGTGAAAACCCGAAACTGTCCTTTACTATGCTTTACAAAGTTAGGGAAAAAAGCTTGTGAGTTCAATAAAGTAGCAGAAGGGCAGTGAGGCAGTCTGCATTTCAGCCATTCATACATTATAACGATATCTATAAAAGGCAATTTGGGGAATTTTTTTGACAGGAACTTTTAGCAAATATTTGCACTTAGCCCAAGCAGTAGACTAACAAAGTACAGAAATTAACAAGAAAGCAGTAACCATAGTACAACCTATAAAAAGAAGCCTTTAAATGGGGCCTTCTAAATCAATCTACCCTAAATGGCTGCCCTGAAGCAGTCAGCTTATACCTAGATGATCCTTTGTGTTTTACTCACTATAAAAAAGCCGTTTAAAATTTTATGAAAACAGCTGCAGGTGCAACATAAAGGTGAATTTATACAAATCATTCAATTCACTTCAATAACAGGGACGTGAATAAAATTAACTTAACAGCTGTTACAACCACAAACATCTACTGAAATGTTTATCTACATTTATTCTCCTTACAGCTTCTACTGTTGTTGCAGAATTCGGCTCTGAAATATTACCCATTTGTTAACCATTTCTTCACCTTAGTGGCCCCTCTATAAACACTATTACTCTTCTAACTTTGCTCACTGACTCTCATTTTTTTCCCATAATTTCGGTTTGACATCTTCATGACTCACAGTCTTGTCAAAATGGAAATGTAAAAGAGTTCTTGAATGCCCACACACTCAATGAATGGCAAGTTACTCAATACAGTGTGGCTGTTTGGTTAATATACCCCATCCATGTCTCCTGCAAACAGATGTAAAGTATGAATTCAGTACCATATCAAATCATTTCCCTTTCACTGATCAAATGTTGGTTTTAACAGTTGTACCTTAAAAGACAAACTTCCCAACCAAACAGTTTATTCTGTCTATGGTCTGAATGTACACCATGTCTACTTTCAAATGTTTTTAACTTTATCTTTTCTGTCCTTTCTTTCCTTTCCTGTAATTTGTTATAGCTTTCTTACACCACCTCCTTCTCCGTACCCTTCTGTCTCTAATGGATACAAGCAGCCTGGAAATGGTTCATCTCGCAAACCCCTTCTTACACGTACCAAGGGCACCAGAACTTGTCAGAGATTTGGGATGCATGGCTAGACTTAAAAAGGCCCTTGTAGTTGTTAGCCTGGTAAACACCTATGAACTATCACTGCCTTTTCTTTAGTTTCTTTTGAATTTATTTGTTGTCAGTGAACACTTGTCATGAATGTAACAGCAGGTGGCATCTCTTTCACAAAACTCTTGCACTAATTTTTCCAATCAGTTTAATAGTGCACACCTCAAACACTAACCCCCTTTGCCAAAGACCATATTCCTGAAGTTTGGTACCTTGTTCTCAAACAACTCAACACTCCTGTTTTAAGTGTGAATCATACTGTCTCATACAGACCTGCATTAATATATGTGTTTGGATTTGTGATATCTGCTGTCCTCACTTTGACCCTACAAGATTACTAAATGTAACAGGACTTCAACTTAAATGGATTTCAAGGCAAACTGTTGAAGGCCTTCTCCATCGATACTTGCAGGTCACTGACAAAATATTTATTCTCTGCCTGACTACAGTAGAAACACAGCCCCTACTAGTAAACACCTGATGTTCAGGTCCCTCAACAATTATGTTTATTTTCTGCTACTGTAAAGACATCATGTCATCTCCTTCCCACAAAATGATGTTCTATAATTAAATTAAAAAAAATGCATACGTCTATCTCCAGACCGCTACTAGTGCTTTTCCTGTTTTGCGCTACTGTATAAATTCCCCTGAAAGCCTCTTTAACACCTTTGCAACTACCCATACACTGCAAAATCTGGTATGGGAACATAGCAGCCATAATTGTCCATGTAAGATTTCAACACATGTAGCCAGGATTTGTGGATACGCACACCAAAGTACATCATATTCCAGAAAGTAGCCACCTTTTACCAAGATGTGTATAGTTCTGGAGTACAACTTTATCTGTAGCACTAAGTCTGTTAATTACTTCATCTACCAATTTAAAAGCAAATTTAGAAACTGTTGGAGGGACAAAATCCTGAGGGAGTGACCATAGCTACAATCATTTTACCTGGATCACAAAACAAATACTAAGACTTAAAAGTGTATGCCGTAGCCCTCCCTCCAATGGTGCAGAGGGATTACACCCTGAATGCAATTCAGACAACTTGAAATCAGTTTGTGGCACTGACACAGAAGGGACTGTGCTAGGAAGATGAAAGTGAGCAGTCAATTTCTGTTCATCCATCAATGAGGGGAGGCAGCTGTGGCTTGCCACCTGGGTGACACTTTGAGACAAATACTAGGTATTGCACCAAAGGAGAATGGGCTTGTTGAGCAAAGGCTGCTCAGTGGTGCACTGAACGAACTATGTAAAGACATGGTGTGTGTGTGTGTGTGTGTGTGTGTGTGTGGGGGCATAGTTCCTATGATAGGATAGGGTTAGGAGTTCCAAGTGTTGGGTCTGTTAGGTCCTGCAGACTGGTCCTGTCTTAATCCCCAACTTTCTCCTATCCAAGTGAGGAAAGAATCTGTCCACTATGTCACTGCATTGCTAAAATAACAAAGTCAACAAAGCTGGGTTTAATTGAATGATGAGGTTCTGCTGCCTGTCCTGAAGGGCTGCACAAGGAATCCCAAGGATTTGTTTTCTATCCCTGTAAAACAGTACTATGGAGACACCTTCCTTGCAGTTCTTTCCTCCAATAACATAGCTGCCTAACTCAAACAATCTGGTTCTTCCATACTGTAAAGACAGCAACATCCACTACACATCCACAGACAGCTGGCTCAGAGGTTTAAAAGTTGTGAGTTGTAGTTCCTGTGGTACCTGGTTTGGATCTCTCAACCCTCATTTGCCTGCTGTGTGATCTTCAGCAAGTCTCTTAACCAAACAGTGCTCCTGGGTCTCCCCTGAAAAATGACTGTGTCTAGTGGGCCTACCTAGTTAACAAATGGGTACTATTTATCTATGAACCTACATAAACAACATCAGGGCTGGGACTGGCATAATGGTTAAGATGTTTAACTCACAGATACAAGGTGCAGGTTGTGATGCTCACTACAAAAGGGAAATTGGCAAAGCTTAAAATGTACTGCAAGTGCAGCAAGTCTAGTACTTGTCTAAGAAGACATTTCCAAGGGAGCAGTGAGGTCTGTCACTGCCAAGAGGCACACATTTTAACTGCATTGTTCTCCTCTCGTTTTCCTACCACAAACAAACCAGAAAACTGTTCTAAGATTATGAAGGACATCACAGATCCTATGATCTTATACATACAGAAATAAAGAATAAATAAATCAATCAGTGCTGCAGATCACATGAGGCTGTATCTTCTCTTTAAGCTTTATTGACAAGTTGGCTAATTTTATTTGCTCGACTATCCAACACTCTTCATTAATGATATCAGACAAAAATCATTTTCAGCAGATATGGCCTGCTAGAAAAGAACAATCAACATTACATGGCAAACACTGCAGAAGCATCTGTCACTAATTTGATAGGGTACAAATTGTTTCTCATTTAGTGGAATGGTAGTTCTGAAGCAGTGTCATAAAGTGCTAAACTTTTATTAAAAGGTTCTGTGCTATTCTGGTGACTTGTTTTTTTCTTAAAAAACTGCAGCAGGCAACGCAAAACTCAGAGCTGGATGCAGCCAATGAAAACTGTGCCAACAAATAAAAGTCAGAAAACTCATTCTTGCTATGTCAATCAGAGAAAACAAAAATTAAAGCAAATGTTTAACTGTAAATGCATGACTCTAAGATGTAACAGAAATAAAAGGCAGTTTAAACATATGTCGGAATCTGTCCTGTTAAAACGCCTATACTTGCACAAAGTTAAGGCAAAGGGAAAAAGAAACCAGTCTGGTCTCTCATGAATGGGAAGTTAACAGCTGACAATCAAATATGGCAGCTTGTTGGTGAACAGAGTTGCATTTCTAAGAAAAAGTTGAATATTAAGGATCTTGCTGCAGTAATTTAATAACAAGAAAATAAAGAAGATTAAAACAGCAACATTCATAAACATGCCTTCCACTGTAAGAGGATCTTTCCACAGTGCTTCGTTAGAAGCAAACACCCAAGAGTATGTGCCATGCCGTAACAGAATAATCCTTGTACTGTACTAGTAGAGTGCTTATAATAATTTATTTTTTAACTACAGCTAAAACATTAAATCTAAGTCAAGCTAAAAAAGCTACTTTGGAAGGCTCAGATAATTTTATTTTCCAGGACTTTACTCATACCACTTCGGCCAATGGAACATAACCTCTTACCTACCCTTTAAAATCGTAAACTCCAGAATCATACTGTTAGACTGAGGATTTTCTCTTAATTCTTAGTGAGTTCACTATAGTACATTAAGGTAGAATAATAAGCCTGAAAAGATTGGCTCAGACTTGTGTTTTCATGTATGCATTCAGTTTCAGGGAAAGACAGTTCAGTAGAAAGGAAAAGACAACCTTGCTGTCTAAGCATGAGATGTGCAGAAATAACATTTCTCAAGGGAAAGCTACAGAATGTTCCTTTCTCAAGGGAAAGGTATGTGTACTTGCAATGGAATGCTAGATAAAGAAGAGACTGACACTGTGAGGCACATGCAAGACAAAGCCTGGAAACCAAGGATAAAGAAGCAAGTAAAACATTACAGAATTTTTGTGTTATTAGGAAATACTTCAGAACCGGCCAGTTGAGTCAGTTAAGGTAGTTTTTGGACTGATATGCAAAGGATCTTTGCAATACAGGCACTCAAGCCTGAGTACCGAAGTCATGTCAAATATCCAGCTATCCAAAAGGCACACAACAAGCTTAGAAAACAGATATGCACCACAGTAAGATAAGAACTCCTTTAATAAAAAGTTAGTCAAGCGCTTTTCTTCGGGATCCAGCAAATCATCATCAAATACAACAGCATTCAAATCGAACAACTTTCCAGTCAAAATGATTTGTTAAATAACTCAATCCAGAATGATTTATCATTTGAACATTTTAAGACTAATTATTCAAATGTGTTTAGTAATGTGGGCAAAGTGTGTGACGAGATTTTAATAAGTAAATGTCTTAGTTTTTTAGGGATCAGGAGAAATACAGGAAAGGATCAGTTTACCCCAACCCACCAGGTTAACATGGTTTCCGAGACCATGTAAGTCCCCGTTGGCCAGTGAGGGGAGAGGACGGTATTGCATCAGTGGAAATTATAAGCAACTCCCAGGAAAGATTGGCCCCTTTAGATTCAATACAAGTGAGAAGGTCCAAAAGGATACTGAACAGGTACCAGCGAATGGATTATGGTGCTGAACAAGTCAACAAGGATGTTTATTATCGACAAGGTGCCAAACTGACATGGAATTACAACAAACAGAATACCCAAAGGAAGTAAACACTAATGTTTTTGGAAACAATGATGTAGAGCCTGGAATCATTAATACGGTATTTAAGGACTCTAATGACTTTACAGCTTATTTCTCTGATAAAAACATTAATACACATGTAAATGTTCTTTCTAAAAGATTATCCTTTGCGCCAACTAGAAGGGCTAACTTGGTGAACACAATAATTTATTTCAAGTTGTTCACCTGTAAGTTATCTTTAGCATTATAATTTACTGCCGAAAGAGTGTGTAATGGTCTTAATTGTCTTAACAGACCTAGTTATTTTAATCCACCACCTAATCAACAGATTCTGGCATTTGCAAAAATGTGTGAACTGGACTTTAAGAATATTTTACAAGAGCCTTGTTCTGATAACTTTGTTACTTTGGTCACAGGTGATGTTACACTGATAAATGAATTAGCGACTAATAAGACAATCAGGGTAATGAAGCCTGACAAAGCTGGTGGTTTAAATATAATGAATATCAATCATTATTGTAATAGAATGAATGCTCTTCTGATGGAAAATGTATACACAGAAGTTTCTAAAAATGAAAATAATATTGGCCATAGCAAAACGGACTTGTTACTGAATTATATGCTAATGCAGGGTCGATTAAGTCAAAATGAGTTTGAATTTATGTACAATAACAAACCAAGCATTACAAGTATATTTAGCATCTCCAAGATACACAAGTGTCTATTTGATCCACCATTAAGACCAATAGTAGATGCCAAGAGATCAAAAACATTTTACATAACTAATTTTTTTGGGGATAAAATGTTAAAAGGGAGTATTTGAAAGTTACAGTATATATGTAAGGACTCTCAGCAATTTTTGGTGAGAACGATGTAGAATTACTGGTTAATGCTATTTAACGGTGGATGTCCAAAATCTATATTCTATAATTCCTCATGAAACAGGACTAGCATGGTTTGAAGACTCAT